>NC_069503.1:1135390800-1135690800 GCF_027579735.1 Bombina bombina
TGTACAGATACTGATATAAATATACAGTATACACCAATTGTCATATAACTGCATGTAATAGACACTACTATACAGAGTATCTACAGATACTGATATAAATATACAGTATACACCAATTGTCATATAACTGCATGTAATAGACACTACTATACAGAATATGTACAGATACTGATATAAATATACAGTATACACTAATTGTCATATAACTGCATGTAATAGACACTACTATACAGAATATGTACAGATACTGATATAAATATACAGTATACACTAATTGTCATATAACTGCATGTAATAGACACTACTATACAGAATATGTACAGATACTGATATAAATATACAGTATACACTAATTGTCATATAACTGCATGTAATAGACACTACTATACAGAATATGTACAGATACTGATATAAATATACAGTATACAGTAATTGTCATATAACTGCATGTAATAGACACTACTATACAGCATATGTACAGATACTGATATAAATATACTGTATACACTAATTGTCATATAACTGCATGTAATAGACACTATTATACAGAATATGTACAGATACTGATATAAATATACAGTATACACTAATTGTCATATAACTGCATGTAAAATACTACTATACCGAATATGTACAGATACTGATATAAATATACAGTATACACTAATTGTCATATAACCGCATGTAATATACACTACTATACAGAATATGTACAGATACTGATATAAATATACAGTATACACTAATTGTCATATAACCGCATGTAATAGACACTACTATACAGAATATGTACAGATACTGATATAAATATACAGTATACACTAATTGTCATATAACTGCATGTAACAGACACTACTATACAGAGTATGTACATATACTGATATAAAACAGAATTTATGTTTACCTGATAAATTACTTTCTCCAACGGTGTGTCCGGTCCACGGCGTCATCCTTACTTGTGGGATATTCTCTTCCCCAACAGGAAATGGCAAAGAGCCCAGCAAAGCTGGTCACATGATCCCTCCTAGGCTCCGCCTTCCCCAGTCATTCGACCGACGTAAAGGAGGAATATTTGCATAGGAGAAATCATATGATACCGTGGTGACTGTAGTTAAAGAAAATAAATTATCAGACCTGATTAAAAAACCAGGGCGGGCCGTGGACCGGACACACCGTTGGAGAAAGTAATTTATCAGGTAAACATAAATTCTGTTTTCTCCAACATAGGTGTGTCCGGTCCACGGCGTCATCCTTACTTGTGGGAACCAATACCAAAGCTTTAGGACACGGATGAAGGGAGGGAGCAAATCAGGTCACCTAGATGGAAGGCACCACGGCTTGCAAAACCTTTCTCCCAAAAATAGCCTCAGAAGAAGCAAAAGTATCAAATTTGTAAAATTTAGTAAAAGTGTGCAGTGAAGACCAAGTCGCTGCCTTACATATCTGATCAACAGAAGCCTCGTTCTTGAAGGCCCATGTGGAAGCCACAGCCCTAGTGGAATGAGCTGTGATTCTTTCAGGAGGCTGCCGTCCGGCAGTCTCGTAAGCCAATCTGATGATGCTTTTAATCCAAAAAGAGAGAGAGGTAGAAGTTGCTTTTTGACCTCTCCTTTTACCAGAATAAACAACAAACAAGGAAGATGTTTGTCTAAAATCCTTTGTAGCATCTAAATAGAATTTTAGAGCACCAACTACATCCAAATTGTGCAACAAACGTTCCTTCTTTGAAACTGGATTCGGACACAAAGAAGGCACGACTATCTCCTGGTTAATGTTTTTGTTAGAAACAACTTTCGGAAGAAAACCAGGTTTAGTACACAGAACCACCTTATCTGCATGGAACACCAGATAAGGAGGAGAACACTGCAGAGCAGATAATTCTGAAACTCTTCTAGCAGAAGAAATTGCAACCAAAAACAAAACTTTCCAAGATAATAACTTAATATCAACGGAATGTAAGGGTTCAAACGGAACCCCCTGAAGAACTGAAAGAACTAAATTGAGACTCCAAGGAGGAGTCAAAGGTTTGTAAACAGGCTTGATTCTAACCAGAGCCTGAACAAAGGCTTGAACATCTGGCACAGCTGCCAGCCTTTTGTGAAGTAACACAGACAAGGCAGAAATCTGTCCTTTCAAAGAACTTGCAGATAATCCTTTCTCCAAACCTTCTTGAAGAAAGGATAGAATCTTAGGAATTTTTATCTTGTCCCAAGGGAATCCTTTAGATTCACACCAATAGATATATTTTTTCCATATTTTGTGGTAGATTTTTCTAGTTACAGGCTTTCTGGCCTGAACAAGAGTATCAATGACAGAATCTGAGAACCCTCGCTTTGATAAGATCAAGCGTTCAATCTCCAAGCAGTCAGTTGGAGTGAGACCAGATTCGGATGTTCGAACGGACCTTGAACAAGAAGGTCTCGTCTCAAAGGTAGCTTCCATGGTGGAGCCGATGACATATTCACCAGGTCTGCATACCAAGTCCTGCGTGGCCACGCAGGAGCTATCAAGATCACCGATGCCCTCTCCTGATTGATCCTGGCTACCAGCCTGGGGATGAGAGGAAACGGCGGGAATACATAAGCTAGTTTGAAGGTCCAAGGTGCTACTAGTGCATCTACTAGAGTCGCCTTGGGATCCCTGGATCTGGACCCGTAGCAAGGAACCTTGAAGTTCTGACGAGAGGCCATCAGATCCATGTCTGGAATGCCCCACAATTGAGTGATTTGGGCAAAGATTTCCGGATGGAGTTCCCACTCCCCCGGAGTTCCCACTCCCCCGGACGACTCAGAAAATCAGCTTCCCAGTTTTCCACTCCTGGAATGTGGATTGCAGACAAGTGGCAGGAGTGAGTCTCCGCCCATTGAATGATTTTGGTCACTTCTTCCATCGCCAGGGAACTCCTTGTTCCCCCCTGATGGTTGATGTACGCAACAGTCGTCATGTTGTCTGATTGAAACCGTATGAACTTGGTCTTTGCTAGCTGAGGCCAAGCCTTGAGAGCATTGAATATCGCTCTCAGTTCCAGAATATTTATCGGGAGAATAGATTCTTCCCGAGACCAAAGACCCTGCGCTTTCAGGGGTCCCCAGACCGCGCCCCAGCCCACCAGACTGGCGTCGGTCGTGACAATGACCCACTCTGGTCTGCGGAAGCTCATCCCCTGTGACAGGTTGTCCAGGGACAGCCACCAACTGAGTGAATCTCTGGTCCTCTGATCTACTTGTATCGTCGGAGACAAGTCTGTATAGTCCCCATTCCACTGACTGAGCATGCACAGTTGTAATGGTCTTAGATGAATTCGCGCAAAAGGAACTATGTCCATTGCCGCTACCATCAAACCTATTACTTCCATGCACTGCGCTATGGAAGGAAGAGGAACAGAATGAAGTACTTGACAAGAGCTTAGAAGTTTTGATTTTCTGGCCTCTGTCAGAAAAATCCTCATTTCTAAGGAGTCTATTATTGTTCCCAAGAAGGGAACCCTTGTTGACGGAGATAGAGAACTTTTTTCTACATTCACTTTCCACCCGTGAGATCTGAGAAAGGCCAGGACAATGTCCGTGTGAGCCTTTGCTTGTGGAAGGGACAACGCTTGAATCAGAATGTCGTCCAAGTAAGGTACTACTGCAATGCCCCTTGGTCTTAGCACCGCTAGAAGGGACCCTAGTACCTTTGTGAAAATTCTTGGAGCAGTGGCTAATCCGAACGGAAGTGCCACAAACTGGTAATGCTTGTCCAGGAATGCGAACCTTAGGAACCGATGATGTTCCTTGTGGATAGGAATATGTAGATACGCATCCTTTAAATCCACCGTGGTCATGAATTGACCTTCCTGGATGGAAGGAAGAATTGTTCGAATGGTTTCCATTTTGAACGATGGAACCTTGAGAAACTTGTTTAGGATCTTGAGATCTAAGATTGGTCTGAATGTTCCCTCTTTTTTGGGAACTACGAACAGATTGGAGTAGAACCCCATCCCTTGTTCTCCTAATGGAACAGGATGAATCACTCCCATTTTTAACAGGTCTTCTACACAATGTAAGAATGCCTGTTTTTTTATGTGGTCTGAAGACAATTGAGACCTGTGGAACCTCCCCCTTGGGGGAAGCCCCTTGAATTCCAGAAGATAACCTTGGGAGACTATTTCTAGCGCCCAAGGATCCAGAACATCTCTTGCCCAAGCCTGAGCGAAGAGAGAGAGTCTGCCCCCCACCAGATCCGGTCCCGGATCGGGGGCCAACATCTCATGCTGTCTTGGTAGCAGTGGCAGGTTTCTTGGCCTGCTTTCCTTTGTTCCAGCCTTGCATTGGCCTCCAGGCTGGCTTGGCTTGAGAAGTATTACCCTCTTGCTTAGAGGACGTAGCACTTGGGGCTGGTCCGTTTCTGCGAAAGGGACGAAAATTAGGTTTATTTTTGGCCTTGAAAGACCTATCCTGAGGAAGGGCGTGGCCCTTGCCCCCAGTGATATCAGAAATAATCTCTTTCAAGTCAGGGCCAAACAGCGTTTTCCCCTTGAAAGGAATGTTAAGCAATTTGTTCTTGGAAGACGCATCCGCTGACCAAGATTTTAGCCAAAGCGCTCTGCGCGCCACAATAGCAAAACCAGAATTTTTCGCCGCTAACCTAGCCAATTGCAAAGTGGCGTCTAGGGTGAAAGAATTAGCCAATTTGAGAGCATGAATTCTGTCCATAATCTACTCATAAGAAGAATTTTTATTGAGCGCCTTTTCTAGTTCATCGAACCAGAAACACGCTGCTGTAGTGACAGGAACAATGCATGAAATTGGTTGTAGAAGGTAACGTTGCTGAACAAACATCTTTTTAAGCAAACCCTCTAATTTTTTATCCATAGGATCTTTGAAAGCACAACTATCTTCTATGGGTATAGTGGTGTGTTTGTTTAGAGTAGAAACCGCCCCCTCGACCTTGGGGACTGTCTGCCATAAGTCCTTTCTGGGGTCGACCATAGGAAACAATTTCTTAAATATGGGGGGAGGGACGAAAGGTATACCGGGCCTTTCCCATTCTTTATTTACAATGTCCGCCACCCGCTTGGGTATAGGAAAAGCTTCGGGGGGCCCCGGGACCTCTAGGAACTTGTCCATTTTACATAATTTCTCTGGAATGACCAAATTCTCACAATCATCCAGAGTAGATAACACCTCCTTAAGCAGAGCGCGGAGATGTTCCAATTTAAATTTAAATGTAATCACATCAGGTTCAGCTTGTTGAGAAATTTTCCCTGAATCTGAAATTTCTCCCTCAGACAAAACCTCCCTGGCCCCCTCAGACTGGTGTAGGGGCACTTCAGAACCAATATCATCAGCGTCCTCATGCTCTTCAGTATTTTCTAAAACAGAGCAGTCGCGCTTTCGCTGATAAGTGGGCATTTTGGCTAAAATGTTTTTGATAGAATTATCCATTACAGCCGTTAATTGTTGCATAGTAAGGAGTATTGGCGCACTAGATGTACTAGGGGCCTCCTGTGTGGGCAAGACTGGTGTAGACGAAGGAGGGGATGATGCAGTACCATGCTTACTCCCCTCACTTGAGGAATCATCTTGGGCATCATTTTCTCTAAATTTTGTGTCACATAAATCACATCTATTTAAATGAGAAGGAACCTTGGCTTCCCCACATACAGAACACAGTCTATCTGGTAGTTCAGACATGTTAAACAGGCATAAACTTGATAACAAAGTACAAAAAACGTTTTAAAATAAAACCGTTACTGTCACTTTAAATTTTAAACTGAACACACTTTATTACTGCATATGTGAAAAAGTATGAAGGAATTGTTCAAAATTCACCAAAATTTCACCACATTGTCTTAAAGCCTTAAAAGTATTGCACACCAAATTTGGAAGCTTTAACCCTTAAAATAACGGAACCGGAGCCGTTTTTATATTTAACCCCTTTACAGTCCCTGGTATCTGCTTTGCTGAGACCCAACCAAGCCCAAAGGGGAATACGATACCAAATGACGCCTTCAGAAAGTCTTTTCTATGTATCAGAGCTCCTCACACATGCATCTGCATGTCATGCTTCCCAAAAACAAGTGCGCAATAGAGGCGCGAAAATGAGACTCTGCCTATGATTAGGGAAAGCCCCTAGAGAATAAGGTGTCCAATACAGTGCCTGCCGGTTATTTTACATAGTTCCCAAGATTAAAATAATTCCTCAAGGCTATGGAGTATAAAATATGCTTATATATAAATCGTTTTAGCCCAGAAAATGTCTACAGTCTTAAAAGCCCTTGTGAAGCCCTTTTTTTCTTTATGTAATAAAAATGGCTTACCGGATCCCATAGGGAAAATGACAGCTTCCAGCATTACATCGTCTTGTTAGAAATGTGTCATACCTCAAGCAGCAAAAGTCTGCTCACTGTTTCCCCCAACTGAAGTTAATTCCTCTCAACAGTCCTGTGTGGAAACAGCCATCGATTTTAGTAACGGTTGCTAAAATCATTTTCCTCTTACAAACAGAAATCTTCATCTCTTTTCTGTTTCAGAGTAAATAGTACATACCAGCACTATTTTAAAATAACAAACTCTTGATTGAATAATAAAAACTACAGTTAAACACCAAAAAACTCTAAGCCATCTCTGTGGAGATGTTGCCTGTACAACGGCAAAGAGAATGACTGGGGAAGGCGGAGCCTAGGAGGGATCATGTGACCAGCTTTGCTGGGCTCTTTGCCATTTCCTGTTGGGGAAGAGAATATCCCACAAGTAAGGATGACGCCGTGGACCGGACACACCTATGTTGGAGAAATATACAGTATACACTAAAAGTCATATAACTGCATGTAATAGACACTACTATACAGAATATGTACAGATACTGATATAAATATACAGTATACACTAAGTGTCATATAACTGCATGTAATAGAGACTACTATACAGAATATGCACATGTACTGATATAAATATACAGTATACACTAATTGTCATATAACTGTATGTAATAGACACTACTATACAGAATATGTACAGATACTGATATAAATATACAGTATTCACTAATTGTCATATAACTGCATGTAATAGACACTACTATACAGAATATGTACAGATACTGATATAAATATACAGTATACGCTAATTGTCATATAACTGCATGTAACAGACACTACTATACAGAACATGTACAGATACTGATATAAATATACAGTATACACTAATTGTCATATAACCGCATGTAATAGACACTACTATACAGAGTATGTACAGATACTGATATAAATATACAGTATATGCTAATTGTCATATAACTGCATGTAACAGACACTACTATACAGAATATGTACAGCTACTGATATAAATATACAGTATACACTAATTACATATAACCGCATGTAATAGACACTACTATACAGAGTATGTACAGATACTGATATAAATATACAGTATACACTAATTGTCATAACTGCATGTAACAGACACTACTATACAGAATATGTACAGATACTGATATAAATATACAGTATACACTAATTGTCATATAACTGCATGTATTAGACACTACTATACAGAATATGTACAGATACTGATATAAATATACAGTATACACTAATTGTCATATAACTGCATGTAATAGACACTACTATACAGAATATGTACAGATACTGATATAAATATACAGTATACACTAATTGTCATATAACTGCATGTAACAGACACTACTATACAGAATATGTACAGATACTGATATAAATATACAGTATACACTAATTGTCATATAACTGCATGTAACAGACACTACTATACAGAATATGTACAGATACTGATATAAATATACAGTATACACTAATTGTCATATAACTGCATGTAACAGACACTACTATACAGAATATGTACAGATACTGATATAAATATACAGTATACACTAATTGTCATATAACTGCATGTAATAGACACTACTATACAGAATATGTGCAGATACTGATATAAATATACAATATACACTAATTGTCATATAACTGCATGTAATAGACACTACTATAAAGAAGAATATGTGCAGATACTGATATAAATATACAGTATATACTAATTGTCATATAACTGCATGTAATAGACACTACTATACAGAATATGTGCAGATACTGATATAAATATACAGTATATACTAATTGTCATATAACTGCATGTAATAGACACTACTATACAGAATATGTACAGATACTGGTATAACTATACAGTATACACTAATTGTCATATAACTGCATGTAACAGACACTACTATACAGAATATGTACAGATACTGATATAAATATACAGTATACACTAATTGTCATAACTGCATGTAACAGACACTACTATACAGAATATGTACAGATACTGATATAAATATACAGTATACACTAATTGTCATAACTGCATGTAACAGACACTACTATACAGAATATGTACATATACTGATATAAATATACAGTATACACTAATTGTCATATAACTGCATGTAATAGACACTACTATACAGAATATGTACAGATACTGATATAAATATACAGTATACACTAATTGTCATATAACTGTATGTAATAAACACTACTATACAGAATATGTAGATACTGATATAAATATACAATATACACTAATTGTCATATAACTGCATGTAATAGACACTACTATAAAGAAGAATATGTGCAGATACTGATATAAAGATCCAGTATAAAACTTTTTAAAAACGTACTTAGAAGCTCCCAGTTTAGCTCTGTTGATGAGGTTAGGCTGGGACACCAAGTGAAAGATGAGAAAGCAACAATCCCCCCTCCCCTACCAATGAAAAACAGAATTTATGCTTACCTGATAAATTACTTTCTCCAACGGTGTGTCCGGTCCACGGCGTCATCCTTACTTGTGGGAATATCTCTTCCCCAACAGGAAATGGCAAAGATTCCCAGCAAAGCTGGCCATATAGTCCCTCCTAGGCTCCGCCCACCCCAGTCATTCGACCGACGGACAGGAGGAAATATATATAGGAGAAACCATATGGTACCGTGGTGACTGTAGTTAGAGAAAATAATTCATCAGACCTGATTAAAAAACCAGGGCGGGCAGTGGACCGGACACACCGTTGGAGAAAGTAATTTATCAGGTAAGCATAAATTCTATTTTCTCCAACATTGGTGTGTCCGGTCCACGGCGTCATCCTTACTTGTGGGAACCAATACCAAAGCTTTAGGATACGGATGAAGGGAGGGAGCAAATCAGGTTACCTAAACGGAAGGCACCACAGCTTGCAAAACCTTTCTCCCAAAAATAGCCTCCGAAGAAGCAAAAGTATCAAATTTGTAAAATTTGGCAAAAGTGTGCAGTGAAGACCAAGTCGCTGCCTTACATATCTGGTCAACAGAAGCCTCGTTCTTGAAGGCCCATGTGGAAGCCACAGCCCTAGTGGAGTGAGCTGTGATTCTTTCAGGAGGCTGCCGTCCGGCAGTCTCATAAGCCAATCGGATGATGCTTTTAAGCCAAAAGGAAAGAGAGGTAGAAGTCGCTTTTTGACCTCTCCTTTTACCAGAATAAACAACAAACAAGGAAGATGTTTGTCTGAAATCTTTTGTAGCCTCTAAATAGAATTTTAGAGCACGGACTACGTCCAAATTGTGTAACAAACGTTCCTTCTTTGAAACTGGATTCGGACATAAAGAAGGTACAACTATCTCCTGGTTAATATTTTTGTTAGAAACAACCTTAGGAAGAAAACCAGGCTTAGTACGCAAAACCACCTTATCTGCATGGAACACCAGATAGGGCGGAGAACACTGCAGAGCAGATAACTCTGAAACTCTTCTAGCAGAAGAAATTGCAACCAAAAACAAAACTTTCCAAGATAGTAACTTAATATCTATGGAATGTAAAGGTTCAAACGGAACCCCTTGAAGAACTGAAAGAACTAGATTTAGACTCCAGGGAGGAGTCAAAGGTCTGTAAACAGGCTTGATCCTAACCAGAGCCTGAACAAATGCTTGAACATCTGGCACAGCTGCCAGTCTTTTGCGTAGTAAGACAGATAAAGCAGAGATCTGTCCCTTTAGAGAACTTGCAGATAATCCTTTCTCCAAACCTTCTTGTAGAAAGGAGAGAATCTTAGGAATTTTTATCTTATTCCATGGGAATCCTTTGGATTCACACCAACAGATATATCTTTTCCATATTTTATGGTAAATCTTTCTAGTTACCGGTTTTCTGGCCTGAACCAGAGTATCTATCACAGAATCTGAAAACCCACGCTAGAATCAAGCATTCAATCTCCAAGCCGTCAGCTGGAGGGAGACCAGATTTGGATGTTCGAATGGACCCTGAACAAGAAGGTCCTGTCTCAAAGGTAGCTTCCATGGTGGAACCGATGACATATTCACCAGGTCTGCATACCAAGTCCTGCATGGCCACGTAGGAGCTATCAAGATCACCAAGGCCCTCTCCTGATTGATCCTGGCTACCAGCCTGGGAATGAGAGGAAACGGTGGAAATACATAAGCTAGGTTGAAGGTCAAAGGTGCTACTAGTGCATCTACTAGAGTCGCCTTGGGATCCCTGGATCTGGACCCGTAGCAAGGAACCTTGAAGTTCTGACGAGACGCCATCAGATCCATGTCTGGAATGCCCCATAATTGGGTTATTTGGGCAAAGAACTCCGGGTGGAGTTCCCACTCCCCCGGATGGAATGTCTGACGACTCAGAAAATCCGCCTCCCAGTTTTCCACACCTGGGATGTGGATCGCAGACAGGTGGCAGGAGTGATCCTCCGCCCATTGAATTATTTTGGTCACTTCTTTCATCGCCAGGTAACTCCTTGTTCCCCCCTGATGATTGATATACGCAACGGTCGTCATGTTGTCTGATTGGAACCTTATGAATCTGGCCTTTGCTAGTTGAGGCCAAGCCCTGAGAGCATTGAATATCGCTCTCAGTTCCAGAATGTTTATCGGAAGAAGAGACTCTTCCCGAGACCATAGACCCTGAGCTTTCAGGGATTCCCAGACCGCGCCCCAGCCCACTAGACTGGCGTCGGTCGTGACAATGACCCACTCTGGTCTGCGGAAGCTCATTCCCTGGGACAGATGGTCCAGGGTCAGCCACCAACGGAGTGAATCTCTGGTCTTCTGATCTACTTGAATCATTGGAGACAAGTCTGTATAGTCCCCATTCCACTGTTTGAGCATGCACAGTTGTAATGGTCTTAGATGAATTTGTGCAAAAGGAACTATGTCCATTGCTGCAACCATCAACCCTACTACTTCCATGCACTGCGCTATGGAAGGACGAGGAACAGAATGAAGAACTTGACAAGAGCTTAGAAGTTTTGATTTTCTGACCTCTGTCAGAAAAATCCTCATTTCTAAGGAATCTATTATTGTTCCCAAGAAGGGAACTCTTGTCGACTGAGACAGATAACTTTTTTCTATGTTCACCTTCCATCCGTGTGATCTGAGAAAGGCCAGAACGATGTCTGTATGAGCCTTTGCTTTTATGACCAAGTTGTCACAATCATCCAGAGTAGATAACACCTCCTTAAGCAGTGCGCGGAGATGTTCTAATTTAAATTTAAATGTCACAACATCAGGTTCAGCTTGTTGAGAAATTTTTCCTGAATCTGAAATTTCTCCATCTGACAAAACCTCCCTCATGGCCCCTTCAGATTGGTGTGAGGGTATGACAGAACAATTATCATCAGCGCCCTCCTGCTCTTCAGTGTTTAAAACAGAGCAATCGCGCTTTCTCTGATAAGTAGGCATTTTGGATAAAATATTTGCTATGGAGTTATCCATTACAGCCGTTAATTGTTGCATGGTAATAAGCATTGGCGCACTAGATGTACTAGGGGCCTCCTGCGTGGGCAAAACTGGTGTAGACACAGTAGGAGATGATGTAGTATCATGTTTACTCCCCTCATCTGAGGAATCATCTTGGGCAATTTCATTATCTGTGGCAGTACTGTCCTTACTTTGTTTGGACGCTATGGCACAATTATCACATAAATTTAAATGGGGAGACACATTGGCTTTCATACATATAGAACATAGCTTATCTGAAGGTACAGACATGTTAAACAGGCTTAAACTTGTCAACAAAGCACAAAAAACGTTTTAAAACAAAACCGTTACTGTCTCTTTAAATTTTAAACAGAAAACACTTTATTACTGAATATGTGAAAAAGTATGAAGGAATTTCACCACAGTGTCTTAAAGCATTAATAGTATTGCACACCAAATTTCAGAGCTTTAACCCTTAAAATAACGGAACTGGAGCCGTTTACAAATTTAACCCCTATACAGTCCCAGCTATAGCCTTTGCTGAGACCCAACCAAGCCCAGAGGGGAATACGATACCAATTGACGCCTTCTAGAAGCTTTTCCAGCAAATTTCAGATCCTCACACATGCATCTGCATGCCCTGCTCTCAAAAAACAACTGCGCAGTAATGGCGCGAAAATGAGGCTCAGTCTACAACTAGGAAGGCCCCCTGACTGGAAAAGGTGTCTAACATAGTGCCTGCCGTTTAATAAACGTTCCCCAAGTTTATAAATGCAAATTGTCAGCATAAATATGAATAAAATGCCCAAATAAAGCAATCGATTTAGCCCATAAAAAATGTCTACCAGTTTTTTAGCCCATATTAAGCCCTTTATTCTGTTTGTTTGACTAAGAAAATGGCTTACCGGTCCCCATGAGGGGAAAAGACAGCCTTCCAGCATTACATCGTCTTGTTAGAAATATGGCTAGTCATACCTTAAGCAGAAAAGTCTGCTAACTGCTTCCCCCAACTGAAGTTATTTCATCTCAACAGTCCTATGTGGAAACAGCAATTGATTTTAGTTACTGTCTGCTAAAATCATCTTCCTCTCACAAACAGAAATCTTCATCCTTTTCTGTTTCAGAGTAAATAGTACATACCAGCACTATTTTAAAATAACAAACACTTGATAGAAGAATAAAAACTACATTTAAACACCAAAAAACTCTTAACCATCTCCGTGGAGATGTTGCCTGTGCAACGGCAAAGAGAATGACTGGGGTGGGCGGAGCCTAGGAGGGACTATATGGCCAGCTTTGCTGGGACTCTTTGCCATTTCCTGTTGGGGAAGAGATATTCCCACAAGTAAGGATGACGCCGTGGACCGGACACACCAATGTTGGAGAAAGACCCATTAGACAAACAAGAGAGAGCAAGAGTATGCAGACATCAGTCTACATCTCAAACTTTGGGGCTTGGTTAAGAGTGAGCAGATCAGCACAATGTTATTTAAAAATAAGCAAAAAAGAAAAATGGAGTGTATCTTATTGACTTGCGGTAGGTATTGTCGTGGTATTTGTGTGCAACAATAACTATCACTATTAATATTTGCTACACAGAGATAAAACATTGTATGTGAGTAACCTGAGGAACGCATGTGTGCGCATACTCTGTATAGTGTTCATTAGTAAATCACAAACAATGTAACTCTTGTTTTTCTATTAAAGAAACTCCAAATATTTTCTGTCATGATTTAGGTAGAACATACAATTTTAAACAACTTTCCAATTTACTTCTATTATCAAATTTGTTTTATTCCCTTGTTATCCTTTGCTGAAGGAACAGCATTGCACTACTGGCAGCAAGATGAACACATCTAGTTAGCCAATCACAAGAGACAAATGCAGGCATCAATTAGTTGCAGCTCCCACTAGTGTGGGATATTTGCATATTTTTTTCAACAAGGGATACCAAGAGAACAAAACACATTTAAAAATAGAAGTGAATTTAAAAGTGTCTTAAAATGCTCTATCTGAATCATGCAAGTTTAATTTTGACTTTCCTATCCCTTTGAGTGAGGTGGGGGGTTAAAGACTTTTGCATCTTCCTGATAGGCATGTGTATCCCATACGTAACAGCTCGTGGACTTTATAGTATGCCTAACATCATTAGAAAAAGGAAATTTATGCTTACCTGATAAATTGATTTCTTCTACGATACGACAAGTCCACGTATTTCATCCTTACTTGTGGGATATTAACCTCCTGCTGACAGGAAATGGCAAAGAGCACCACAGCAGAGCTGTATATATAGCTCCTCCCTTCCCTCCACCTCCAGTAATTCGACCGAAGTTAGGAAGAGAAAGGAAAAGCCAAAGGTGCAGAGGTGACTGAAGTTTAACTAAAAATAAAAAATATACCTGTCTTAAAAAATAACAGGGTGGGCCGTGGACTCGTCGTATCGTAGAAGAAATCAATTTATCAGGTAAGCATAAATTTCCTTTTCTTCTACAAGATACGACGAGTCCACGTATTTCTTCCTTACTTGTGGGATACAATACCAAAGCTACAGGGCACGGATGAAAGGGAGGGACAAGACAGGGACCTAAACGGAAGGCACCACTGCTCTAAGAACCATCCTCCCAAAACCAGCCTCAGAAGAAGCAAAACTATCAAATTTGTAAAATTTGGAAAAAGTGTGAAGAGACGACCAAGCTGCAGCCTTGCAAATCTGTTCAACAGAAGCATCGTTTTTAAATATCCATGAGGAAGCCACAGCCCTGGTGGAATGAGCCGTAATTCTTTCAGGAGGCTGCTGTCCAGCAGTCTCAAACGCTAGATGGATGATACTCTTCAGAAACACTTGATTGAAGAAACTAACACCTCACTTTACCTCTTCCTATCACTAACACAGGCAAAGAGAATGACTGGAGGTGGAGGGAAGGGAGGAGCTATATATACAGCTCTGCTGTGGTGCTCTTTGCCACTTCCTGTCAGCAGGAGGTTAATATCCCACAAGTAAGGATGAAATCCGTGGACTCGTCGTATCTTGTAGAAGAAAGGAAGCTATGCATTTCACTATGGTATTAAAGTAAATGCTAGCAATTTACAAACACTAGGATTGACTTTTGAAACAAATAAAGGGCACTTTCATTTATGAAGTATAAGCTCCTTTATTTGCTTTAACCGATCACCGTTTTTAGCTGCTACAGCAACCACGGCTAAAAAAAATTCACCTCTTAGCTAATAGCCATGCGGTAAATCCGGCTCCCATGGGTGCCAAGCTGGATTCACCGCACGGCTATTGGCTAAGAGGTGAAAATGTTTTAGCTACTGTAGCAGCTAAAAAAACAAATAAAGGAGCTTTCTACATGAGGTATCTTATACTTCTCGTATACTTCATGAATGAAAGTGCCCTTTATTTGTTTCAATAGTAAATCCTAGCCTTTGTAAAACGCTAGGATTTACTTTCACTTTAAAGGGACACTAAAGTTAAAATGAAGCTTTCATGATTCAGATAGAGCAGCAGTTTTAAGAGACTTTCCAATTTACTTCTATTATCAAATTTTGCACAGTCTTTTTAAATACACACATGTTGAGGCACCAGCTCCTACTGAGCATGTGCACAAGATCATAGTATATACCTATACTAGTCTGTAAATGGCTGATGGCTGTCACATGATACAGGGGGCCGTCAAATGGGGGAAAATAAATTTGCCTGGAAAAAAAATCTATAGTTTAGTTGAAATTCAGAGTATTATTGCATTGTCTTTATATTACGCACCTGTTAATGATACAATTCTACTGTAATTAGTGGTACTTTAATATTTGTAAGACGGAAATTAGAGATAATATGCATACAGTTTAGTTGGACCAATCATATGTGTGTGTGTACATATATATAAGATAAAAAAGAAAAAGCAAAGAAGGGCCTTATCCAGCACTGTTCATATCCCAGAAAATAATATAAAATACAGAGACTGTAAACCAATCAGTAGAGCAAATAACAATATACATAATATTTTTGCCTTCGCACATACAATGGTTAACACAATCAAATTCAAATTTACAGGTCACTACTAGTAAAAAATACAAACTCAGCATAAAAATATGTTGTAAAGATAAACATGGGGACCCCAAAATCTTTATATGTTTTAGAGTCCTCCAATCACCAACATATACAGACATAAATACACACAAATATATTAAGAAAAACTGAAGTTGTGTGTGTGTGTATATATATATATTAATTTTATTTTTTTAATATTTATCAAATAAATGAGTGCCAAAATAAAATATCCGATGAAGCTATGTTTTGTATTATATAATATAGTATTCCCTATTGTGGGCTGCTATCTTACCCACAGTGGTTATTTAAAAATGTATTTTGCGATCATTGTATCGCTAACAGTATAATCCTTTTCATATACATATCTGTAAGTCAATAGCAACTTTATTCAATATATTTGATACAATGAGTCCCTTTTCGCTATAGCAAGATGATTGGAGTACACCATAAATAGCATGGTTGTAGCTAAACAATATACAGCTAATCCAGACACACCTGAATAGGGGAAGGGGCCCTGAAACGCATTGAGAATTAATGAACCTGGCCAGGCAAGCGCTTTTATTGTATTTCTACAAACTATGCTTTTTCTTTAGATTAGAAAACTAGTATTGGGACAAAGTGCGTTTTTGTTTGTATTCTTATATTTGTACACTTATACTGTGCAATTGTAACTTTTTAATAAACCTCTATATTGTAAACAAAAAGTTTGATATAAGTTTGAAAAGCCAATGGTAACCTCTGCCCCAGACAGATGGAAGGAATTTATCATATGTCATGTAGCAATGTTAAAGAGGCATGTTCCATGTAGGCCCACCGGGGAAGGTTAGTGGTTTACAGATGATCCCATTACTGTGCCTGAGGTTTTGCAGTGCTGCTACCCTAGAAAGGTCAAGCCCTTATTCATGCATAGGACAAACGGTAAAAGATCAAATGTAAAGCGAGACAATGCCAGCAGCCGACCCACAGTTACTGTAGACGCAGCAATAGTCTACTGAATAAATCAAACACATCATTAAATATAAATAAGATACATTATAGGATTCCTTACAAAAAGCTTAATTTCCCTGTAACACTGGTTCAAAGGGACACATAAAAGAGCCTTATTCGTTTTTATACTTTTTTGCTTGAGAAAAGTTATCTTAAAAGACCAAAAAATATGGTAGAATTACATAATCAATACATGTATAATAATAATAATAATAAAAAAAAAAAGAATGTAAGCTTACCTGATAAATGTATTTCTTTCCGGATAATGTGAGTCCACAACATCATCATTTACTGTTGGGAATATCACTCCTGGCCAGCAGGAGGAGGCCAAGTGCACCACAGCAAAGCTGTTAAAGGGACACTGAACCCAAATTGTTTCTTTTGTGATTCAGATAGAGCATGACATTTTAAGCATTCTAATTTACTCCTATTATCAAATTTTCTTCATTCTCTTGGTATCTTTAATTGAAATGCAAGAATGTAAGTTTAGATGCCGGCCCATTTTTGGTGAACAACCTGGGTTGTCCTTACTGATTGGTGGATAAACTCATCCACCAATAAAAAAGTGCTGTCCAGAGTTCTGAACCTAAAAAAAAAAAGCTTAGATGCCTTCTTTTTCAAATAAACATAGCAAGAGAAGAAGAAAAATTGATAATAGGAGTAAATTATAAAGTTGCTTAAAATTGCAAGTTCTATCTGAATCACGAAAGAAAAAATTTGGGTTCAGTGTCCCTTTAAGTATCACTTCCATTCCCACAAACCCCAGTCATTCAACCAAAGGGAAATAGAAAAAGGAAAAATACAAAGGTGTAGAGGTGCCTGACGTTCAGTCAAAATAACTGTCTTAAAATAAAGGGCGTGGTCATGGACTCACCATATCCGGAAAGAAAGAAATTTATTAGGTAAGCACAAATTTTGTTTTCTTTCCTAAGATATGGTGAGTCCACGACGTCCTCATTTACTGTTGGGAACCAATACCCAAGCTAGAGGACACAGATGAGTAGGAGAGGGACAAGACAGGTAGACCTAAACAGAAGGCACCACCTCTTGAAGAACCTCATTCCCAAAAGAAACCTCAGCCGAGGCAAAAAGAATCAAGTTTCAAAAATTTGGAAAACATATGCAGAGAAAAAACTAAGTTGCAGTCTTGCAATTTGTTCCACAGAGGCTGCATTGTTGAAGGCCCAAAAAGAGGAAACAGCCGTCGTGGAATGAGCTGTAATTCTCTCAGGAGACTGCTAACCAGCAGTCTCATAAGCAAAATGAATTATACTTCTCAACCATAAAAAAGAAAAGCTTTCTGATCCTACGTTTCCTGAGAAACACACAGACAAGGCACAGGACAGGTGAAAATCCTTAATCGCCGTAGGTAGAATTCCAGAGCACGCACAAAATCCAGATTGTGCAACAAACGTTCCTTATGAGAAGGAGGATAAGGACATTAAAAAAAGGAACAACAATTTTCTATCTGAAACCACTTATGGCAGAAATCCAACTTCAAACGAAGAACCACCTTATCAGCATAAAAGATAAGGCGATCACACTGCAAAGCCAAAAGTTCAAAAAACTCTCCGAGCAGAAGATATAGAAAAAAATTAACAAAACTTTCAAGATAGTATTTAATATCTATGGAAAGCAAAGACTCAAACGGAGCCAGTTTTCCCTTCTGCAGAACTTAAGAACAAGAATAAAGCTCCAAGAAAGAGCAATATACTTAAACACAGGCCTGATTCAGACTAGGGCCTGACAAAAAGGTAGAACCTATAGCAAATTTGTGAGACGTTTGAGAAACAATCCCTTCTCCAGACCTTCCTGGATAAATGACAAAATCCTAGAAATCCTGACCCTACTCCAAGAGTAGCCCTTGGATTCACACGAATAAAGGTATCTATGCTGTACCTATGGTAAATCTTACTAGTAACATGTTTCTGAACCTGAATCAAGGTCACAATGACCAATTCAGAAAACCCACTCGTAGAAGGAACTAAGCATCCCAACTCCAAACAATCAGCTTCAGAGAAATGATTTCTGGAAGGAATGGACCCTGTGTTATAACGTCCTTCCTCAGAGGCAAACTCCAAGGTGAAAGAGATGACATCCTCACTAGGTTTGCATACCCGGTCCTGCGAGGCCACGCAGGAGCTATTAGAATTAACCAATGCTCTCTCCTAACTGCTACAAGCAATGACTTGTGGAAAGAAAGCAACCAAGATAACAGGAATGCTAGAGTAAAATAAGAGGAACCGCTGGATCAACTATCATGGCGGCATGCGGATCTCTTGACCTTGAAAGCTTGGCGCTCTATCGAGACATCAACAGATTCTACTCCAGCCCCCACCCATTTGAGGGTTAACCTGGAGAATACCTCCGGATGTAGAACCCACTCCCCGGGAAGAAAATTCTATCTGCTCAGGAAGTCCATTTCTCAAATGACCACTCCAGAGTTTGATGGCAGATAGGAAGCAATTATGAGATTAAGTCCACTGAACAAACTGAGTCGCCCCTTTTATGGCCAAGGAATTAGAGTTCCTCCCCGCCACTGAGGTGAAAATATCTGACTGGAACCTGATAAACCGGCTAAGGACAACTGAGGACAAGCCCTCAGCAAATAGAAAATCGCTCTCCACTCCAAGATTTTGATGGGGAGAGCAGACTTTTCTTGAGTCCAAGGTCCTTGTGCCTTTAAAGAATTCAAGACTGCTCCCCAGGCCAGCAGGCTGGTGTCCGTGGTCACAATCACAAAGGAATGTCTCCAGAAACCCGAAAAGAGTGTCTAAAAACTGAACTAGATCTATCCTCTGAGAAAGATCTGAATGTTCACCACTCCACTGACTGTGCATGCAGAACTGCAGAGCACTCCAATGAACTCGAGAAAAGGTATGAAATTCAGGGAACCCTCCGACCAATTACCTCCATACATTGAGCCACAGAAAAAAGAAGGGAAATTCAGCTACAGCTGGATTTAAACTCCCAACCTTCTACTTACAAGATGGCTAAACTATCTACCGGACCACTAGAGCTTGCCGTTGGTCGAACAGTAGAATATAGAGAGAGATAAATGAAAGAAATCCTTGATTGTCTGACCTCTGAGAAATATATTCTCATACATAGAGAATCTAATAAGGTCCCTGAAGGAAAATCATCCTGGTAGTTGGAACAAGGGAACTCTTCCCTTGAAACACTACCCATCCATGGGAATGTAGAAAAAAAACAAGGTCTCTTGAAAAAGAGTTTGCTCAAAGGAAAGAGGACACCTGAACCATATATTGTCCAGGATGCACCCTTGCAATTCCCCAAGACCTGAAAAAGTCTTTCTAAGATGACGAATTTCAGAAACTAGAGAAGATCCCGAATAACAGGAACAAGAATATACACATCATTGAGGTCTATGTTCGACATGAACAGACACTCTAAAATCAAAGAAGAATGAATACTACTTTAAAAGGACTGTACTCTGAGAAAACATAAATTATGCTTACCTGATAATTTATTTTCAATCTGTGGGAGGAGCGTCCACGGCTTCATTAATTACTTGTGGGAATTAAGAACCTGGCCACCAGGAGGCGGCAAACACACACCCCAGCCAAAGGCTTAAATACCACTCCCACTTCCCACATCCCCCAGTCATTCTGCCAAGGGAACAAGGAACAGTAGGAGAAATATCAGGGTATAAATGGTGCCAGGAGAACAAAATTAAATTTAGGTCCGCCCACCAGAGAAACGGGCAGGAGCCGTGGATTCTCCTCCCACAGATGGAAATTAAATTATCAGGTAAGCATAATTTATGTTTTCCATCTTAATGGGAGGAGAGTCCACAGCTTCATTCATTACTTGTGGGAAACAAATACCCAAGCTCTAGAGGATACTGAATGAAAAAAAATGGGAGGGCAAAAGGAGGCAGACCCTAAATTGAGGGCACCACAGCCTGCAAAACCTCTCCCCAAAAACCGCTTCCGCCTAAGCAAAAAGATCAAATTTGTAAAATTTAGCAAAAGTATGTAAGGAGGACCAAGTAGCCGCCTTACAAATCTGCTCCATAGAGGCCTCATTCTTAAAGGCCCATAAAGAAGCCACCACCCTAGTTGAGTGAGCCGTAATCCTCTGAGGAGGCTAATGCCCCGCTGTCTCATAGGCCAAGCGAATAATGCGAATAAAGGATAGGGAAGTGGATGAGGCCCTCTGCCCTTCCCCGAATACACCACAAATAAAGACGAGGTCTGTCTGAATTCTTCCAAGGCCTGAAGATAGAACTTAAAGGCCCAAACCATATCCAAATTATGAACTAACCTTTCCTTTGAAGAAGAAGGGTTAGCACACAAGGAAGGAACTACTATCTCCTGACTGATGTTATGATTTGACACCACCTTGGGAAGAAATCCCAACCCAGTGTGAAGAACAGCCTTATCTGTGTGAAAAACCAGATAAGGAGGCTCACATTACAAGGCCGCCAACTCAGAGACTCTGCCTGCCGATTCAATAGCTAACAGAAATAGAACCTTCCAAGAAAGCATTTTAATGTCAAGCGAATGCATAGGCTCAAACGGAGCCCTCTGCAAAATCTTAAGAACCAAGTTTAAGCTTCAAGGGGGAGCGGAATTTCTAAAGCCAGGCCTAATCCTAGACAGAGCCTGAACAATGGACTGAACATCAGGAAGCTCTGCAAGCTCCTTGTGTAACAGTACAGATAAAGCCGAAATCTGTCCCTTTAAGGAACTGGCGGCAAGTCCCTTCTCCAACCCCTCCTGGAGGAAGGACAGGATCCTGGATACCCGAACCTTGTGCCAGGGATATCCACGTTCCTCACACCAGGAGAAGTAGGTCCTCCACACCTTATGAAAGATGCGACAAGTGACCGGCTTCCTGGCTTGAATGACAGTATCAATCACTCTCACAGAAAAACCTCTCTTGGCTAGGACTAAGCGTTCAATCTCCACGCAGTCAGCCTCAGAGAATCAAGATTTTGATGTAGAAAGGGTATCCTGAACCAGCAGATCCAAGCGACAGGGAAACTTCCATGGCAGAGACAATGACATTCCCACAAGATCTACAAACCCCATCCTGCGCTGCCATTACGGAGCTATTAGAATAGCCAAAGCTTCCTCCTGCTTGATGCAGGCCACTACTCGAGGTACAAGTGGTAACGGTGGAAATATGTAGACTAGGTTGAACTCCCAAGGCATCGCTAAGGCATCTATCAGCTCTGCCTGAGGATCCCTAGACCGTGACCCGTATCTGGGTAGCTTGAAGTTGAGTCTGGACGCCATGAGATCTATCTCCGGCATCTCCCATCTGATGCAGATCTCCGCAAACACCTCGGGATGGAGAGACCGTTCCCCCGGATGAAACGATCATCTGCTAAGAAAATCCACTTCCCAGTTGTCCACACCCGGGATGTGGATCGCTGATAGCGAACAGTTGTGGGTCACCACCCACTCCAGAATCTGAGATACTTTCCTCATGGCTAAGGGAGCTTCTTGTTCACCCATGATGGTTGATGTAAGCCACCGAGGCAATGTTGTCCGACTGGAATCTGATGGATCGGGACGACCCCAGAAGGGGCCAAGCCCTCAGAGCGTTGAAGATCGCTCGAAGTTCCATAATATTGATCGGGAGGAGTGACTCCTCTCGAGTCCACCTGCCCTGTACCTTTCTGGCACCCCAAACAGCTCCCCACCCTGACAGACTTGCGTCTGTGGTCACAATCTTCCAGGATGGTCTCAAGAAGGATGTCAACTGGGACAGTTGGCCGAGGCAGATCCACCAAGAGAGGGATTTCCTAGCTCGGTTGTCCAGGGAGTGATCGCCGTTCCATTGTCTCAACATGCACAACTGAGATGGGACTTGGCGAATGGAATGATATCTACGCTGGATACGATGAGCTCAATCACCTCCATACACCGAGGTCTGAAGGGCAAGACAGCTGGACGCAATCTTGCAACGTCTCTGATTTGTCAAGAATATTTTCATAGAAATGGAATCTATTATCGTGCCCAATAATTCCACTCTGTTTCTGGGAACCAGGGAACTCTTTCCTCCATTTATCTTCCATCCATGGGATCGAAGAAGAAGAAGAGCCCTCGAATGGACTTCTGCAAGACTGTAGGACGGAGCCTTGACCAGGATGTCATCCAGATAAGGTGCCACTGCAATACCTCTGGCTCTCGCCACCACGAGCAGTGCTCCCAGAACCTGTGTGAAGGCTCTTGGGGCAGTCGCCAGGCCGAACGGTAGGGCCACAAACTGGAAGTGTTGGTCCAGAAATGCAAATCTTAGAAATCTGAAATGATCTCTGCTGATTGGCACGTGAAGGTAGGCATCCTTCAAATCTATTGTAGTCATGAATTGTCCCTCTTGAACTAGGGGCAGAATCGACCTGATCATCTCCATCTTGAACGATGGGACCGACAAAAACTTGTTTAGGCACTTTAGGTCTAGGATTGGATGAAAAGTGCCCTCCTCCTTTGGGACCACGAAAAGGTTTGAATACCCCAGACCTCTTTCTGCCAGAGGTACTGGTACGATTACCCCAAGAAAGGAGAGATCCCTTACGCACTCCAGAAAGGCGTCTCTCTTCTTTGGCCTTGATAGGTCTGAAAGGAGGAATCTGCCCCTGGGCGGATGAGTCTTGAACCCTATCCTGTAACCCTCGGCGATGACCTCCAGAACCCTAGGGTCCTGAACGTCTCTCATCCAGGCCTCCGCAAAAAGAGATAATCTGCCCCCTACGCGATCCATAGACGAATCGGGGGCCACCCCTTCATGATGATTTTGTCTCGGCGGGCTTCATGCTCGGCTTCACAGATAGGCTTCACAGCTGACAAAGATTTCAGCCATAGTAGAAAAGCTCCCTCTACTCTAGGCATTGTGCATTTTAATGAAGTCAGCAACAGGAAAATCCTTTAAAAGGCGGGAGAAAGGGAGAAAGGTATCCCTAACTTCTCCATTCCTGTGAAAATTTCCATAGCACATGAAGAAACACTCCCTCAAAGGAAGGAACATCAAAGTAATGATAAGTTTACTAAATTTCCAAGGGTTGACAACAACAGGGTTATCGATGTCGTCCATGTAGCCAAAATCTCCTTTAACAATACACAAGGTGTTCAAGCATACATCTGAAGGAGATTACTTCAGCACTAGATGAAGGAATTATGCTGTCCAAAATCTGAGAAATTACCCTCAGAAACTACTGGCGAATCCTCCTCAACAGACTTAGGAGAGAGAGCAACCTGTGTAGCAGAATGTGAAGCAGAAACCTTACTATTTGAAAATGTAAAATGTCCTCTTGGATTTTCCCTGTAGGAAAGGAAAAAACAGATACAGCCGCAGATACCGCAGAGGATACCTGAGCTGCAAAATCCGTATGCAAATACACTCCTCCAGGAGATTGAGAGGAACCGCATGGCACTGTACGTGACGCCATAGAGGCTTGGGACGTTTAAGGAGAAAACTGTGGCATTGCCTGAACAGCATCGTCCTGGGAGACATAAAGCTTAGAGGCAACGCTCTCTCTATCCTTAAGAGATCTAGTGAGGAAAGAAAGCAGATAATTGCATATTTGAAACAATTATTTCATTGTCTAAAAATCAAAAATCAATCTTTACAAAAAGAAAACTATGAAGTAAAGCTTTATTCAATTTTTAATGTGTTAAAAGTAAAAAACTGTCACTTTAAAACAAAAACACTAATTTTAAGGGGGACTAAACACATCCCAGCATGGATTCAGCTTCCAGTAAGCTAACCAGTATATTACAGTGGATTTTGTTTATAACATGCACAGTATAGGGAAGAGTACAAAAGAGTGGATGTTTTAGATGCCTTTATAAATGTACACGTTCACATAAGAATAGAAGAACGTTTCCATTATATTCTCAGAAACAGACTGAGCTAAAAAATGCTGCTCCGATCGCGGACGGAGACACTGAATAGAAAATAAAAAAAAGTGTGGTCACATGACCGGACCCAGTGAGAGCTGAAAAACTAATTATGCTTACCTGATAATTTTCTTTTCTTCAGATGGAAAGAGTCCACAGCTGCATTCATTACTTTTGGGAAAATAAGAACCTGGCCACCAGGAAGATGCAAAGACACCCCGGCCAAAGGCTTAAATACTCCTCCCACTTCCCTCATCCCCCAGTCATTCTGCCGAGGAATAAGGAACAGTAGAAGAAATACCAGGGTGAAAAAGTGCCAGAAAAAATACAGGTGGGGAGCTGTAAACTCTTTCCATCTGAAGAAAAGAAAATTATCAGGTAAGCATAATTTAAGTTTTTCTTGATAAATGGAAGGAGTCCACAGCTGCATTCTTTACTTTTGGGAAAACAATATCCAAGCTAAAGAGGACACTGAATGCAAAAACGGGAGGGTACAAGAGGCAGCCCATTCTGAGGGCACCAGGCCTAAAAACCCCTACCCAACAACATCCCGCTTCGTCTGAAGCCGAGAACTACTTTGAAGAAGAAAAGGAAAAGGCCCAAGGACCCTGTCCACAGCCTCGACTGAGTCAACAGCTTCCAAGAGACACCATCCCCAGCAGTCAGTCTCCAAACAACACACCCCTTACTAAAGAAAGGGACCAAACTACCGTATTCTTTCACAAAGAAGAAAAGGCACAGAGAAAACATGATTGTACTTGTAAAGCGCGGCTAATCCCCCTTAAGGTGCTGCTCATTTTATCAACCTCGAAAGGAGGAAAGGCTGAGTAGACCTCAACGGGGATCATACTTGCAACCCTCGGTTTGTTACAGTGCAGAGTAGCCACAGAGCATTAGAACGCTGAGCTAGCTTCCAGCTAGCATAAGGAACTCAAGAAAAAAAAACTAAAAAGTGCACAACGAGTCCTAAATAAAAACACAGAACAAAAAACAGAGAAAACCGGGTCAGGCTAACAGAGACCCAAACCAGTCTCATAGAAACAAGGGAAGGCAACGCCCAGACCCCAGAAATACAGAAACCACGGGATAAGGCCGGGAGTCTGAAACAGAGAGAGGATCTTCCCCTAACACAGTGCAACCGCACTCTAGAAAGCAACTAAAGACGAAAGTCCCCAAGTCGCAAAAAGGTATCTCAGAATACCAAAATATTCAGAACGTAACCTTGTGCAGCAAGCTCAGATAGGTCTGACAAACAACACCTGAAGCAAAAACACTGCATGCTGCAGTCATCTAAAAATGACTCTGAAACTTAAATACTTGCAGGGAAAGTAGAAAGCAGCTGAAGATAGGATCGTTCAGATTGCTAAGTATCCACTAACCAGCGAATAACGTTGCAGGCTATCTAAGAACCGCCCGTCCTTCCCACAAATCTTGAATGTGGAGAAAGAAGAAACCTCAAAAAGGCTTACTGTACCTCGAATGCTCTGAGGACGAATAGCAGAGCAACAGATCACAGATCCTGCTCCAACACCAGACCAGCCCAAGCGACAGACATGTCTGATAGACAGGGGGACAGAAAGACCCCAACCACAAGCCCCCAGGGAATGGAAAGAAAAAGGGGGGACTTACCCACCCCAATAGAGCTAGGGTGCCAACCTCCTAGGACCTGGAACAGAGAAAATTGTAATAGATCCGAAGGAAGACCTGTCACAACTCTCTTGGACAGTCTTTACATAGAGAGATCAATTTCCAACAGGTGGAACAGAGGCCACAGAGCAGCTGCCCCTTACAGAAATAAGCCACCTGATCCAATCTCCAACAAACAGGGCAGGACAAAGACCCTCCAGAGAGAGGAAACCCCAACTCATAAGGAAGATAAACTATCCCCTCTAAATGGAAGGGCACAGATAAGAACAGCGTACAGGTCCACAAAACATGAAGCCATAGTATGATCAAAACAAGGACCGAATGAAAAATCATCCAGACTCCACTGTTGACCCAACAGAGAAAAAAACTCCTCATAGAGGAGCACATTCCGTCCGAAGGACAAGTCAGGTCTTTAAGTTTAACCAGTACCCGAAGGTGGATGTGAACTCTGGCCTACCTGCTTGCAAGAACATTGAGCTAGCCCCTATGTCACAAAACATAGGGTCCCTGAAAAAAACTGGGTCGTCCAGAACCAGTCCTCATAAGTATCCAGACATCCAAGAAAGATCCAAGACAAGAACTCCAGACCCGGGACCCAGAATCATCCTAGAACAAACGAACGACAAGATACCCATCTGAAGCAATCAGACCTCACAGGGGATGAGAACCGGGAAACCCGGAGAAAGGGTACAGGACTCACTCGTAATTCCCAGCCCAAAGGGAAGAGAACACCCTTAGCCGGAGGTCAACACCCCCCAGCAAGGTATTAGGCCACGACAAAGTTACACAATTTCTCTAGAGCCCAAAGGCCCCAAGGGCAGCACTAAGGGAAATGAAAACGAGAACAGAGTCAACTGAAAGAGAGTAGAAAGAAAGGCTAGTCTCCATAATCCTTTCAGATTAACGTTCCAGAGGACAACACCCAACAGAGAAGAATGCAAAGCATCCCGAACCCAGGAAGAAAAACAGCACCTAAGCAAAATGTTTGGAAAAAGAGACAACACCTCCTATCGCCCCTTATATGGAGATGACTAACTCCTGAAGGAAGACAGGGCCTCACAGCCTTCACTTCATACTTAAGCGGCCAAAGCCACCAGAAGAACCGTCCAGTCCAGAAAGTCTCGACCCAAAAGAAGAGAACCTCTAAAAGGAACAAGTCTTTAAAGGACACTTCCAAAGAGACCATGAAAGGCAAAACCGTAAAAATGGCGGTATGAAGGACCTAAATTCTCCAAGCCTCCAACCCACAATGGGAAGGAACAAGTCCTAAAAGGACATTTCCAAAGAGACCATGAAAGGCAAAACCATAAGAAAGGCAGTATGAAGGACCTAAATCCTCCAAGCCTCCAACCCACAACGGGAAGGATCACTCTATTTCCCAAAAATTTCAGGAAACAACTGAGCATGTCGCCACAGATCTCAACGGAGTCCCGGCCCACTAGATTGA
Organism: Bombina bombina; assembly: GCF_027579735.1. Classification (NCBI taxonomy): domain Eukaryota; kingdom Metazoa; phylum Chordata; class Amphibia; order Anura; family Bombinatoridae; genus Bombina; species Bombina bombina. The sequence continues at coordinate 1,135,418,565 of NC_069503.1, forward strand.
AAGGCGAATGAGGACTGAACAAATCCCCCATGCCCCTAAGCAACCACTGACCCTCAAGTCCTCTTAGAATGCTAGTTGAAGCTTGTAATAAAACAAGACAACCACACAAATCATATTGTGATCAATAGGCGCCCTCACCGGACCAACCAGACATAAAAAGGTGCCACGTGTCTGAACTAGGCTTCAAAGACAGAAGGATTTGTACCCAGTCAGACCTGCCTGAAACGAAGAGCCCCAGCACTGTCAAGGCCACATAGAGTCTCCCCCGATGATGGAGGGATAAAGAACAGTCAGACAGACTTTTGTAAACAGTGCGACCACAAAATTGCGAGCATCAATTCCAGAGAGGAAAGTTCCCAAAGGAAACATCACACCACAACATGAGCTTTAGACCAAATAAAAATCATCCTCACCGAATGAAAATAAAAGATAAGGCGACCCGTAGGTTATCGCCCAGGAAGAACGGATAGACCCGCAGGACCAGCCCAACAGGGGTCCAAGATTCCCAAGCTCAGAACTGTAAAAGGATACACAAATAACAAAGACTATAAGAAGATTACTCCATCCCCTTATGTCTATGTATGCAAGCCAGTCGAAGAGTAAGACTGAGAATCCCCAGACCCTTAAGAGTGGGATCCTCCAGCAACATCAAAAACGTGCCTTAGTAGGACACAAAGGTGCGCCAGTCTATAACGAAAAGCTCAACATACCTCCGCCGGGACTAAAGGAAACACCGGCCCGAAGGTAGACCCCCTGAAGCCTCAGGGGCAGTCGCTCCCCCGGAAGGCTGAACTGGACTAGGCGATCCCACGCCTGACGAGCCCCGGTTAACAAAACACGGACAATATCGTAAGCACACTCCTGGGAGGTGCAGATGAACCAGCGCCAAAGATATGGCCATGCGGAACCATGTCATAACCTCCGGTGGGAACAGACCACACTCCCTAGAAAAGATAAGTAGCGTTTGGGTTACCGGCATGCGTAGTAAGAGTTGATGATATGGAACCCGTCTCGTGAGAAATAGAATCCCCAGAGACGGATGGCTCAGCGGGCACCCGATTCCCGAGGAACAGAGCACTCTAAAACAGCATTTGGAACTTAACTGATGGGCATGTATCACCCGGGCCAATTCATATTCTTCGCAAGAAGTAGATTCTAAATCAGAGACATCCGTCTCCAAGAATCCTCCATAACTGGGACACTGCTGCCTCCAGAGAACCAGACACCAGCGAGGATTTCTCCGTTGCCACGCGGCTAGGAAAACAGAAATAGAGTCACAAGGTAAACCGTGCCGTCCATGCAAAAGCACGCCTGACCGAAAAGGCCGCGTCATTAGACTAGACCCCCCTGTTCAATAATCCCCCCTCAGGAGATATTGCAGTTTATATGTGCCGTGTATATGTAGTGTGTGTGTACTCTCTGTATGTGCCGTGTATATGTAGTGTGTGTGTACTCTCTGTATGTGCCGTGTATATGTAGTGTGTGTGTACTCTCTGTATGTGCCGTGTATATGTAGTGTGTGTGTACTCTCTGTATGTGCCGTGTATATGTAGTGTGTGTGTACTCTCTGTATGTGCCGTGTATATGTAGTGTGTGTGTACTCTCTGTATGTGCCGTGTATATGTAGTGTGTGTGTACTCTCTGTATGTGCCGTGTATATGTAGTGTGTGTGTACTCTCTGTATGTGCCGTGTATATGTAGTGTGTGTGTACTCTCTGTATGTGCCGTGTATATGTAGTGTGTGTGTACTCTCTGTATGTGCCGTGTATATGTAGTGTGTGTGTACTCTCTTTATGTGCCGTGTATATGTAGTGTGTGTGTACTCTCTGCATGTGCCGTGTATATGTAGTGTGTGTGTACTCTGTATTTGCAGTGCATATGTAGTGTGTGTGTACTCTGTATGTGCAGTGTATATGTAGTGTGTGTGTACTCTGTATGTGCAGTGTATACTCTGTATGTGCAGTGTATATGTAGTGTGTACTATGTATGTGCAGTGTATATGTAGTGTGTGTGTACTCTCTATGTGCAGTGTATATGTAGTGTGTGTATACTCTCTATGTGCAGTGTATATGTAGTGTGTGTGTACTCTCTATGTGCAGTGTATATGTAGTGTGTGTGTACTCTGCATGTGCCGTGTATATGTAGTGCCATGTTATTGGCCTGCGCACTGGGTGCTTGAGCGCAGCATGTGCCGTGTATTTGTAGCTCCTTGTTATTGGCCTGCGCACCGGGTTATTGAGCGCAGCATGTGCAGTGTATATGTAGTGCCTTGTTATTGGCCTGTGCAATGGGTACTTGAGCGCAGCATGTGCCGTGTATATGTAGTGCCTTGTTATTGGCCTGCGCACTGGGTACTTGAGCGCAGCATGTGCCATGTATATGTAGTGCCTTGTTATTGGCGTGCGCACTGGGTAATTGAGCGCAGGATGTGCTGTGTATATGTAGTGCCTTGTTATTGGCCTGCGCACTGGGTACTGGAGCGCAGCATGTGTCGTGTATATGTAGTGCCTTGTTATTGGCCTGTGCAGTGGGTACTTGAGCGCAGCATGTGCCGTGTATACGTAGTGCCTTGTTATTGGCCTGCGCACTGGGTACTTGAGCGCAGCATGTGCCGTGTATAGGTAGTGCCTTGTTATTGGCTTGTGCAGTGGGTACTTGAGCGCAGCATGTGTCGTGTATATGTAGTGCCTTGTTATTGGCCTGCGCAGTGGGTACTTGAGCGCAGCATGTGCCGTGTATATGTAGTGCCTTGTTATTGGCCTGCGCAGTGGGTACTTGAGCGCAGCATGTGCCGTGTATAGGTAGTGCCTTGTTATTGGCTTGCGCAGTGGGTACTTGAGCGCAGCATGATCTGTGTAAATGTAGTGCCTTGTTATTGGCCTGTGCAATGGGTACTTGAGCGCAGCATGTGCTGTGTAAATGTAGTGACATGTTATTGGCCTGCGCACTGGGTACTTGAGCGCAGCATGTGCCGTGTATATGTAGTGCCTTGTTATTGGCCTGCGCACTGGGTACTTGAGTGCAGCATGAGCTGTGTAAATGTAGTGCCTTGTTATTGGCCTGTGCAATGGGTACTAGAGCACAGCATGTGCCGTGTATAGGTAGTGTCTTGTTATTGGCCTGTGCAATGGGTACTTGAGCGCAGCATGTGCCGTGTATAGGTAGTGCCTTGTTATTGGCCTGTGCAATGGGTACTTGAGCGCAGCATGTGCCGTGTATATGTAGTGCCTTGTTATTGGCCTGCACACTGGATACTTGAGCGCAGCATGTGCCGTGTATATGTAGTGCCTCGTTATTGGCCTGCACACTGGATACTTGAGCGCAGCATGTGCCGTGTATATGTAGTGCCTCGTTATTGGCCTGCGCACTGGGTACTTGAGCGCAGCATGTGCCGTGTATATGTAGTGCCTCGTTATTGGCCTGCGCACTGGGTACTTGAGCGCAGCATGTGCCGTGTATAGGTAGTGCCTTGTTATTGGCTTGCGCAGTGGGTACTTGAGCGCAGCACGTGCTGTGTAAATGTAGTGCCTTGTTATTGGCCTGTGCAATGGGTACTTGAGCGCAGCATGTGCCGTGTATATGTAGTGCCTTGTTATTGGCTTGCGCAGTGGGTACTTGAGTGCAGGATGTGCCGTGTATATGTAGTGCCTTGTAATTGGCCTGCGCACTGGGTACTTGAGCGCAGCATATGCCGTGTATATGTAGTGCCTTGTTATTGGCCTGCGAACTGGGTACTTGAGTGCAGGACGTGCCGTGTATATGTAGTGCCTTGTTATTCGCCTGCGCACTGGAGTGCAGCATGTGTCGTGTATATGTTGTGCCGTGTATATGTAGTGCCTTGTTATTGGCCTGCGCAGTGGGTACTTGAGCGCAGCATGATATGTGTAAATGTAGTGCCTTGTTATTGGCCTGTGCAATGGGTACTTGAGCGCAGCATGTGCTGTGTAAATGTAGTGACATGTTATTGGCCTGCGCACTGGGTACTTGAGCGCAGCATGTGCTGTGTATAGGTAGTGCCTTGTTATTGGCTTGCGCAGTGGGTACTTGAGCGCAGCATGATCTGTGTAAATGTAGTGCCTTGTTATTGGCCTGTGCAATGGGTACTTGAACGCAGCATGTGCTGTGTAAATGTAGTGACATGTTATTGGCCTGCGCACTGGGTACTTGAGCGCAGCATGTGCCGTGTATATGTAGTGCCTTGTTATTGGCCTGCGCACTGGGTACTTGAGCGCAGCATGAGCTGTGTAAATGTAGTGCCTTGTTATTGGCCTGTGCAATGGGTACTTGAGCGCAGCATGTGCCGTGTATAGGTAGTGCCTTGTTATTGGCCTGTGCAATGGGTACTTGAGCGCAGCATGTGCCGTGTATAGGTAGTGCCTTGTTATTGGCCTGCGCACTGGGTACTTGAGCGCAGCATGTGCCGTGTATATGTACTGCCTTGTTATTGGCCTGCGCACTGGATACTTGAGCGCAGCATGTGGCGTGTATATGTAGTGCCTCGTTATTGGCCTGCGCACTGGGTACTTGAGCGCAGCATGTGCCGTGTATATGTAGTGCCTCGTTATTGGCCTGCGCACTGGGTACTTGAGCGCAGCATGTGCCGTGTATAGGTAGTGCCTTGTTATTGGCCTGTGCAATGGGTACAGCATGTGCCGTGTATATGTATTGCCGTGTATACGTAGTGCCGTGTATATGTAGTGCCTTGTTATTGGCCTGCGCAGTGGGTACTTGAGCGCAGCATGTGCCGTGTATATGTAGTGCCTTGTTATTGGCCTGTGCAATGGGTACTTGAGTACAGCATGTGCCGTGTATATGTAGTGCCTTGTTATTGGCCTGTGCAATGGGTACTTGAGTACAGCATGTGCCGTATATATGTAGTGCCGTGTATATGTAGTGCCGTGTGTATGAAATGCCTTGTTATTGGCCTGCGCAGTGGGTACTTGAGCGCAGCATGAGCTGTGTAAATGTAGTGCCTTGTTATTGGCCTGCGCACTGGGTACTTGAGCGCAGCATGTGCTGTGTAAATGTAGTGCCTTGTTATTGGCCTGCGCACTGGGTACTTGAGCTCAGCATGTGCCGTGTATAGGTAGTGCCTTGTTATTGGCCTGCGCACTAGGTACTTGAGCGCAGCATGTGCCGTGTATATGTAGTGCCTTGTTATTGGCGTGCGCACTGGGTAATTGAGCGCAGGATGTGCTGTGTATATGTAGTGCCTTGTTATTGGCCTGCGCACTGGGTACTTGAGCGCAGCATGTGCCGTGTATATGTAGTGCCTTGTTATTGTCCTGCGCAGTGGGTACTTGAGCGCAGCATGTGCCGTGTATAGGTAGTGCCTTGTTATTGGCCTGCGCAGTGGGTACTTGAGCGCAGCATGTGCCGTGTATAGGTAGTGCCTTGTTATTGGCCTGCGCACTGGGGACTTGAGCGCAGCATGTGTCGTGTATATGTAGTGCCTTGTTATTGGCCTGCGCACTGGGTACTTGAGCGCAGTGGGTACTTGAGCGCAGCATGTGCCGTGTATATGTAGTGCCTTGTTATTGGCCTGCGCACTGGGTACTTGAGCGCAGCATGTGCCGTGTATAGGTAGTGCCTTGTTATTGGCCTGTGCACTGTGTACTTGAGCGCAGCATGTGTCGTGTATAGGTAGTGCCTTGTTATTGGCCTGCGCAATGGGTACTTGAGCGCAGCATGTGCCGTGTATATGTAGTGCCTTGTTATTGGCCTGCGCACTGGGTACTTGAGCGCAGCATGTGCAGTGTATAGGTAGTGCCTTGTTATTGGCCTGCGCAGTGGGTACTCGAGCGCAGCATGTGCCGTGTATATGTAGTGCCTTGTTATTGGCCTGCGCACTGGGTACTTGAGCGCAGCATGTGCCGTGTATAGGTAGTGCCTTGTTATTGGCCTGCGCACTGGGTACTTGAGCGCAGCATGTGCCGTGTATAGGTAGTACCGTGTATAGGTAGTGCCTTGTTATTATCCTGCGCAGTGGGTACTCGAGCGCAGCATGTGCCGTGTATATGTAGTGCCTTGTTATTGGCCTGCGCAGTGGGTGTGGGTACTTGAGCGCAGCATGTGCCGTGTATAGGTAGTGCCTTGTTATTGGCTTGCGCAGTGGGTACTTGAGCGCAGCATGTGCCGTGTATAGGTAGTGCCTTGTTATTGGCTTGCGCAGTGGGTATTTGAGCGCAGCATGTGCCGTGTATAGGTAGTGCCTTGTTATTGGCCTGTGCAGTGGGTACTTGAGCGCAGCATGTGCCGTGTATAGGTAGTGCCTTGTTATTGGCCTGCGCACTGGGTACTTGAGCGCAGCATGTGCCGTGTATATGTAGTGCCTTGTTATTCGCCTGCGCACTGGAGCGCAGCATGTGTCGTGTATATGTTGTGCCGTGTATATGTAGTGCCTTGTTATTGGCCTGCGCAGTGGGTAAATGAGCGCAGCATGTGCCGTGTATAGGTAGTGCCTTGTTATTGGCTTACGCAGTGGGTACTTGAGCGCAGCATGAGCTGTGTAAATGTAGTGCCTTGTTATTGGCCTGCGCACTGGGTACTTGAGCGCAGCATTTGCCGTGTATATGTAGTGACATGTTATTGGCCTGCGCACTGGATACCTGAGCGCAGCATGTGCCGTGTATATGTAGTGTCTTGTTATTGGCCTGCGCACTGGGTACTTGAGCGCAGCATGTGCTGTGTAAATGTAGTGCCTTGTTATTGGCCTGCGCAGTTGGTACTTGAGCACAGCGTGTGCCGTGTATATGTATTGCCGTGTATATGTAGTGCCTTGTTATTGGCCTGCGCAGTTGGTACTTGAGCACAGCGTGTGCCGTGTATATGTAGTGCCTTGTTATTGGCCTGTGCAATGGGTACTTGAGTACAGCATGTGCCGTGTATATGTAGTGCCTTGTTATTGGCCTGTGCAATGGGTACTTGAGTACAGCATGTGCCGTATATATGTAGTGCCGTGTATATGTAGTGCCGTGTATATGTAGTGCCTTGTTATTGGCCTGTGCAATGGGTACAGCATGTGCCGTATATATGTAGTGCCGTGTATATGTAGTGCCTTGTTATTGGCCTGCGCAGTGGGTACTTGAGCGCAGCATGTGCCGTGTATAGGTAGTGCCTTGTTATTGGCCTGCGCACTGGGTACTTGAGCGCAGCATGTGCTGTGTATAGGTAGTGCCTTGTTATTGGCCTGCGCACTGGGTACTTGAGCGCAGCATGTGCCGTGTATAGGTAGTGCCTTGTTATTGGCCTGTGCAATGTGTACTTGAGTACAGCATGTGCCGTGTATATGTAGTGCCTTGTTATTGGCCTGCGCACTGGGTACTCGAGCGCAGCATGTGCCGTGTATAGGTAGTGCCTTGTTATTGGCCTGCGCAGTGGGTACTTGAGCGCAGCATGTGCTGTGTATAGGTAGTGCCTTGTTATTGGCCTGCGCACTGGGTACTTGAGCGCAGCATGTGCCGTGTATAGGTAGTGCCTTGTTATTGGCCTGTGCAATGGGTACTTGAGTACAGCATGTGCTGTGTATAGGTAGTGCCTTGTTATTGGCCTGCGCACTGGGTACTTGAGCGCAGCATGTGCCGTGTATAGGTAGTGCCTTGTTATTGGCCTGTGCAATGGGTACTTGAGTACAGCATGTGCCGTGTATAGGTAGTGCCTTGTTATTGGCCTGCGCACTGGGTACTTGAGCGCAGCATGTGCTGTGTATAGGTAGTGCCTTGTTATTGGCCTGCGCACTGGGTACTTGAGCGCAGCATGTGCCGTGTATAGGTAGTGCCTTGTTATTGGCCTGTGCAATGGGTACTTGAGTACAGCATGTGCCGTGTATAGGTAGTGCCTTGTTATTGGCCTGTGCACTGGGTACTCGAGCGCAGCATGTGCCGTGTATAGGTAGTGCCTTGTTATTGGCCTGTGCACTGGGTACTCGAGCGCAGCATGTGCCGTGTATATGTAGTGACATGTTATTGGCCTGCGCACTGGGTACTTGAGCCCAGCATGTGCCGTGTATAGGTAGTGACATGTTATTGGCCTGCGCACTGGGTACTTGAGCGCAGCATGTGCCGTGTATAGGTAGTGCCTTGTTATTGGCCTGCGCACTGGGTACTTGAGCGCAGCATGTGCCGTGTATAGGTAGTGCATTGTTATTGGCCTGCGCACTGTGTACTGAGCGCAGCTTGTGCCTGGGCTATAAATGGTCAGATTAACTTGGCAGGTCAGGAGATCACAGTCAGATCTAAGGCTTGTGTGTATGTCTAGAGGACAAATGGTAGAGACAAGTGTTTTCTTGCTGCAGGCCCCAAAGCACATCCCTACAGACAACAACGCTGGTTATTATCTAATGCGAGGAAGACAGGCAGAGCCTCAAATAGAGAGAGACAGATGGCTGAGACCAACAACATACAGATGCCAGGCTCAGAGACGGCAGGATGTAGAAATGCCAGCCTTAAAGATGACTGGATGCAGAAAGGCCAGAAACAGGCATGATAGAATGCAGAGAGGCCAGGCATCAAAGTGACAGAATACAGAGAGGTCAGACACAGTGATTAACATGATGCAAAGAGGCCATGCACAGGGATGACATAAAACAGTGAGGCCAGGCACAGAGATGACAACACACAGAGAGGCCAGGCACAGAGATGACAACACACAGAGAGGCCAGGCACAGAGATGGCAACACACAGAGAGGCCAGGCATAGAGATGGCAACACACAGAGAGGCCAGGCACAGAGATGACAAGACACAGAGAGGCCAGACACAGATATGACAAGATACAGAAAGGCCAGGCACAGAAATCACAAGACACAGAGAGGCCAGGCACAGAAATCACAAGACACAGAGAGGCCAGGCACAGAAATGACAAGACACAGAGAGGCCAGGCACAGATATGACAAGATACAGAAAGGCCAGGCACAGAAATCACAAGACACAGAGAGGCCAGGCACAGAAATCACAAGACACAGAGAGGCCAGGCACAGAGATGACAGAATACAGAGAGGCCAAACAGTGATTAAAATGATGCAGAGAGGCCAGGCACAGAGTTGAAAGAATACAGAGAGGCCAGATATATTTATTAACATGATGCAGAGAGGTACAGAGATGACAAGACACAGAGATTAACATGATACAGAGAGGCCAAGCACAGAGATACCAGAATACAGAGAGGCCAGGCACAGTGATTAACATGACACAGCGAGGCCAGGCACAAAGATGACAGAATACAGAGAGGCCAGGCACAGTGATTAACATGACACAGCGAGGCCAGGCACAGAGATGACAGAATACAGAGAGGCCAGGCACAGTGATTAACATGACACAGCGAGGCCAGGCACAGAGATGACAGAATACAGAGAGGCCAGGCAGAGAGAGGCCAGGCACAGTGATTAACATGACACAGCGAGGCCAGGCACAGAGATGACAGAATACAGAGAGGCCAGGCATAGAGATACCATAATACAGAGAGGCCAGGCACAGTGATTAACATGATGCAGAGAGGCCAGGCACAGAGATGACAGAATACAGAGAGGCCAGGCACAGTGATTAACATGATGCAGAGAGGCCAGGCACAGAGATGACAGAATACATAGAGGCCAGGCACAGTGATTAACATGATGCAGAGAGGCCAGGCACAGAGATGACAGAATACAGAGAGGCCAGGCACAGTGATTAACATGATGCAGAGAGGCCAGGCACAGAGATGACAGGGTACTAATGGGAAGGATACAACACTATATAGAAGAAGATGCATGAAGGGCGGGTTTCCTGGATCTAGACCAAGCATAGCATCTGTACAACCTTCTGACTTCTAAATTATTATTATTCATTTTTTGGTGGCACCTTAGGACTCACTCTGGCTAATGTAACTGTGGGAATAAAATAACAGTCTGCGGAACCAAGCAAAGTAACCAAACAAAATGTTAAAGGGGCAAGTGCAAAGCCTCACTGTTAAAGGGGCACTGCAATTTTAGTTCTGGAGCTAAACACAGACTGTGATTGGTGGGGTTATCTGACTGCAGCTGCAGGGCTGAACACAGACTGTGATTAGTGGGTTGTCCGACTGTAGCTCTGGAGCTGAACACAGGCTGTGATTGGTGAGGTTGTCTGACTGTAGCTCTGGAGCTGAACACTGACTGTGATTGGTGAGGTTGTCTGACTGTAGCTCTGGAGCTGAACACAGACTGATTGGTGAGGTTGTCTGACTGTAGCTCTGGAGCTGAACACAGACTGATTGGTGAGGTTGTCTGACTGCAGCTGCGGAGCTGAACACAGACTGTGATTGGTGAGGTTGTCTGACTGCAGCTGCGGAGCTGAACACAGACTGTGATTGGTGAGGTTGTCTGTCTGCAGCTGCGGAGCTGAACACAGACTGTGATTGGTGAGGTTGTCTGTCTGCAACTGCGGAGCTGAACACAGACTGTGATTGGTGAGGTTGTCTGACTGTAGCTCTGGAGCTGAACACAGGCTGTGATTGGTGAGGTTGTCTGTCTGCAGCTGCGGAGCTGAACACAGACTGATTGGTGAGGTTGTCTGACTGCAGCTGCGGAGCTGAACACAGACTGATTGGTGAGGTTGTCTGACTGTAGCTCTGGAGCTGAACACAGACTGATTGGTGAGGTTGTCTGACTGTAGCTCTGGAGCTGAACACAGACTGATTGGTGAGGTTGTCTGACTGCAGCTGCGGAGCTGAACACAGACTGTGATTGGTGAGGTTGTCTGACTGCAGCTGCGGAGCTGAACACAGACTGTGATTGGTGAGGTTGTCTGTCTGCAGCTGCGGAGCTGAACACAGACTGTGATTGGTGAGGTTGTCTGTCTGCAGCTGCGGAGCTGAACACAGACTGTGATTGGTGAGGTTGTCTGTCTGCAGCTGCGGAGCTGAACACAGACTGTGATTGGTGAGGTTGTCTGACTGTAGCTCTGGAGCTGAACACAGACTGATTGGTGAGGTTGTCTGTCTGCAGCTGCGGAGCTGAACACAGACTGATTGGTGAGGTTGTCTGACTGCAGCTGCGGAGCTGAACACAGACTGATTGGTGAGGTTGTCTGACTGCAGCTGCGGAGCTGAACACAGACTGATTGGTGAGGTTGTCTGACTGTAGCTCTGGAGATGAACACAGACAGTGATTGGTGGGGTTGTCTGTCTGCAGCTGAACACAGACTGTGATTGGTGAGGATGTCAGACTGCAGCTCTGGAGCTGAACACAGACTGATTGGTGAGGATGTTAGACTGCAGCTCTGCAGCTAAACACAGACTGTGATTGGTGAGGATGTCAGACTGAGCTGCTGACTGGCACAACAGCTGTTTCCTACTCAGGACTAGCTGGTCTCTGCGATTCCCTAGTGGGACTTTATCTATGTGTTTAACTCCATTGAGAATTAGTTTTAAAATGACAGTTGTGCTAACAAATTACAGCAGGTCATTTTTCACTACAATGTCCCTTTAAATCAAACTAAAAAGCTAACAAATACAATAAATAGGATAAAGTAAACTTTTATTTCCAGATAAAATGTTTTGTTTTTATATTGCAAACCTTTAAACTGCTTTTCCAAAGTCCAAGAAAAGGCTGGAGTGAGTGGAACCATGTGACATGCATTTGCACTACGTAATAATGTTACAGTACATTTAGGGACAGAAAACCCCAACATTTTCTTTCATGATTTGGATAGAACATACAATTTACTTCTATTATCAAATGTGCTTCATTCTCTTGTTATCCTTTGCTGAAGGCGATGCACTACTAGGAGATAGCTAAACACGTCTAGTTAGCCAATCACAAGAGACAAATGTGTGCAGGCACCAATTAGCAGCAGCTCCCACTAGTGTAGGATCTCTGCAAATTAATTTTCAACAAGGGATACCAAGAGAACGAAACACATTTGAAAATAGAAGTGAATTTAAAAGTGTCTCTACAATGACATGCTCTATCTGATTCATGCAAGTTTAATTTTTGCTTTCCTATCCCTTTAAGTTCCAGTTCTGGTGAATAATAAAGAAAAATTAAATATTTAGTATATGGGTCTGGCGGGCGGCGAGGGGGGGGGGCATTCTGTCCATTTGAATCTTTGAGAACAGGTGAAAGTGCTTTTTTGCGATTGGACTCTGGAAATCATCCAGAACAGGCGTCCATGAATTTTCTCTTCTTGGGGCCGGGTTCAGAAACTTGGTCACCTGTAAATACTGGAGATGTCAACGGAAACTCAACACTGTCAAATACGCGCAGTGACGAGGCTGGCAGTGGGAACCGAGCCAAATATGTGAACTTTCACCAATCCCTCGGCACAAGGGGCCAGGGGCTTGTTATTGAGAAGCTCATTCTCCACCCCGGGCCCAGGGCGGGTGGCAGAGGAGAGAAAGAGATCTGAGAACTTAATGATTTATGAGCAGGGTCAGGGCCTGCTGCCTGCAGACAGCCTGGCTAGTAATGACATTAACCCTGCTGCCTCCAACTGAGTGCACAGTTGTGCTGTACAACTGGGAGGTCTGTACACAGGGATCACTGGCAGAGAGTGACCAACTGCTGCACAAAAAAAATCCACCTGGTGCAAACACTCGCTTGCTACGCCCTCGCACCACTCACCAGTTTTTAGGTTACATATTTCCATAACATACAAGATGAACTGCAGAAAGGGGATTTATTAAAGGGAAATAAAAGGGACAGTCTAGTCAAAATTAAACTTTCATGATCCAGATAGGCCATGCATGTTTAAACAGCTTTCCAATTTACTTTTATCATCAAATTTGCTTTGTTCTCTTGGTATTCTTGACAGCTAAACCTAGGTAGGCTCATATGCTAATTTCTAAGCCGTTGTAACTGCCTCTTATCTCAGGGCATTTTTAATGTTCTTGACAGTTAGACACTGCTAGTTCATGTGTTTCATATAGATAACTGTGTTCACTCTCTTGGAGTTACTTATTAGAGCTTTGATTGGCTAAAATGCAAGTCTGTCAAAAGCACAGAGATAAGGGGGCTGTCTGCAGAGGCTTAGATACAAGGTAATCACAGAGGTAAAAACTATATTAATATAACCGTGTTGGTTATGCAAAACTGGGGAATGGGTAATAAAGGGATTATCTATCATTTTAAACAATAAAAATTCTGGAGTAGACTGTCCCTTTAAACCCATTTTTTTCCTTTTGGGATTCAAATAGAACATACAATTTTAAACAACTTACTTCTACTTGCAAATCAGCTTCATTCTCTTGATATCCTTTGCTGAAGGAATAGCAATGCACTGCTTGCTGAACACATCAAGTCAGCCTCTATGTGATTCAGTTTCATTTAGATATTCCTATCCCAGGTCAGATTTAGCACCATTACCATATGACCATAACAAGTGATCTTGGTATATTCTTAGGGAAAATATGAATATATGTGGAGGCCAATACGGATACGGTTTGTTCCCACAGCAATGCTACAAGATAGAAAACAGAAAAACAAAAACAGACTATAGACTGATTCACAATACACTCACATGTATGCACGTACTTATACTGCAGCTCCAGTGGGATTTGACAAAAGGACCCAAGTGCAGTGGGCAGATCATAGCTCATGCCAGTTTGTTTGGGCAAGAGATGACGAGTTTAAGATTAGCTACAGTAGCAACCAAGCTGTATGTATGTAGAAAAAAAGCCTGACTTAAATAAGAGATGTGGTTCACCAACGCCTGGGATTTGTTACGGATTTTTAATGAGTCAATAAAGATTTTAGTGCTAGTTATGAGACTGAGTTTATACCCAAATCATGTGTTTTAGATCTGATCTCATGATGTTTAAAAGGGAAATAAGAACAAAATGACACCATCACAATTCAGTGTTCAAGTAAAAAAACACACAGATTTGCAATTTGCTTCTATCAAATTGACCTTACCCCCTTGCCACAAGAACATACTGAGGTAGGCTCATGAGAGTGCACGTACCAACAGACAGTTTCACAACCGAAGCAATTTGGAATTTTTTTTTGTCCTTTTTATGTTAAAGCAGCCCTAGGAGATACCAGTTACATATAATGCCAAACGTGGAAGTTTGCAGACATCAAATAGGGACATGATGTTTTCCAACCAGAGATAACAAAACGTTGCCGCACTCTGGAACGCTGCGCAAATGCAGCCAGGGGACCAATGAGCTTGCTCCACACCTAACCCTAGTTTGAATGAGATTGTGATTGTTAACAGTTTTATATTTCCCCATAAAAATACAGTACTGTAACCACGGTAACACTTTGCTAGTACTTCAGTGATATCGGCAGCATTAGAACATCATAGTTTTGATGACAAAAGTATATTAATCTCAGAGGCTTACAGCAGACCAGTGGAACCATAACAAGGCCTTGGCTTTATGTACATATAACACTTGTGCGCACACCACAGCTGTTTTGGTGCTATATAATTAAATGCATCCATACCAGCAGCTGACGGATAACATACATCCAGTGCGCGTATCAGAGGTTAAAAGCAGCTAACTACATCATCTCGATCAGTGTCGCTGTCACACTGGGTGTTTTTTTCTTGGGTGACAAGGTCATTCTGCTAAGGTGTATCATCCTTTCACAACCAATGAAACCTGGTCTGACAAGTGTCTCTTGTATGGGGGGCTCTGAGTAAAACTAAATCCTCTAGATTCTTCCTGCTAATCCGTCAATAACTTTATCCTGAGATGAACCCACGCACTGGGTTTTGCCCTTGTGGTTTATTTTTAATGCTGAAGAATACTGACCTCATCTGCACAGCGTACGCCTCCCCGGGCACACTAGTCGCAAGTGCTACACTTTCATTGTAACAAAGCTTTGCATTTTAAAGAAATATGAAGTTTAAAAAAAAGTTTCCATTTTACTTTTATTAACAAATTTGCTTCGTTCCCATGATATTCTGTGTTGAAGAGATACCTAGGTAGCATCTGGAGCACTGCATGACAGGAAATAGTGCTGCACTATAGTGCTCCAGAAATGGGACAGCTCCTAAGCTTACGTCTCTGCTTTTCAACAAAAGGTACCAAGAGAACAAACAAAAAGTGATAATAGAAGTAAATTAGAAAGTTGTTTAAAATTGCTGCTCTATCTGTATCAGGACAGAAAACGTTGGGGTTTTCCATCCCTTTAATCACGAGGCGAACCAGGACTTCCTTTTCAGTAATGCTGGGATTTGAAAGTTAAAGACACTAAACTCAAATGTTTCTTTTTATCATTTATTTGAACGGGCAGCATTTAAAAATGGCAGTTTTTTTTATTTACTTATTTATTTTGCCTGAAACTCTCCGAGTTAAAAGCTGTTTAAATGTAAACTAGAATGTAATCGGTTCTACCTTCCCACTAAGGTTGATTGGCTGAGAGCTACTTCCTGCTAAATGTTATTGGCTAAGTATTTGCTGCTACTTATTGGACGAGAGAGAGTTCCTGCTAATGCTCATTGCTTAATACACATATTTGCACGTATCTGCAACTGATATAACTCTAAATTAAAGCGATGGCAAATCCTGGTGTTTTTTAAAGTGCTATAAATAAAGGTGATTTTCAGTCATGAAGTATAAAAAAACTGCTGAAAGTTCCTTTATATGCAGCAAGTTTATACCAAGCACCTCTGACTGCCCACGGCAAAACGCAATTATTTCAGTGAGGTGACATTTTCACCTCTTAGCCAATAGCCGCGTGGTCAATTACTATTATGCTGAATGGCTATCACGCTATTGGCTAAGAGGACGCTATTGACAAAAAGGACTTTTGCCATAAGCGGCGAGAGGTGATCAGCATAAACTTGCTGCAAATAAAGGAACTTTCAAAAACACTAGGATTTACCATCACTGTAAACTATTATGGATCAGACAGAACAGGCAATGTTCTATTTACTTTTATTTTCAAACTGACTCTTGGCATCCTTTGTTGAAAAGCATACTTAGATAGCTGCAGGTTGTGACTGCACATATAGCTCGTCACTGGCTCTGACTTTAACTATGTGTTTGCAGGGGTTAAACATTTAGTTATAAGTGAGCAACGTTACAACAGTTTCATTTTGCACTTTTACTCGTTACTCATATTTTTAAATAAAATTGCTTATACATATGAATCATAGAAAAACAAATAATTGAGTGCTGTGCTAAAGAAAGTTAAAATAAGGACACAGAATGTCTATAAGTGAGTGAAGCCGGCAGTGCCACCATTGCTACTAGGGATGCACCGAAATTTCGGCGGCAGAAACATTTCGGCCGAAAATGGCTTTATCGTTTTTTGCCTGGTTTTTTTTTCATGGTAAAATTATTGTGTAGCATATTATTGTTTTAAGATATTTTTGTCCAATTTTAGTGTGTTACTTTCAATAAAAGTGTGGTTATTGTATTGGCTTCCATGTTTTCAATTCAGATTCATTAATTTAATATTCTAATTATGCCAAAAAAAAAAAACATTTTAAAATAATTTAAAAAAAAAAAAAAAAAAAAAAAAAAGCATTTTCATTTTTGGTTTTTCGGCCAAGTGCATCCTGGAATTTTGGGTTCGGATTTGGTCCAGAATTTCCATTTCGTTGCATCACTAATTGCTACATAACCCAACACAATGCATAAAGGACAAGGTGACCTGCATTATTTCTGTTGTATTTCTAGACATTACAGATTATTACCATTTTTTGTGTGCACACAGCTATCATTTTATTAATATGTGCAAACAAATTGTTACAATACTATTATGCTGCAACACGTGGACTACAACAGATACAAGGGGCAATAAAGGAACAAGTCACTGCTGCATTACACACACACACACGAGGCAGTAATTTAACCCCTTCACTGCCCGAAACACAACGCACATGGTTTAACTGGGAAGCGGCATTAGCTTCCCAGTTACTGTGACTGTAGTTATTGTGAGTTTTCACATGATGAACCTACACACAGACAATTTACAGTGTAGCACCGGTCACTGTGACTGTGGTTAGTGCGAGTTTTCACACGATGAACCTACAGACAGACAATTTACAGTGTAGCACCAGTCATTGTGACTGTAGTTATTGCGAGTTTTCACACGATGAGCCTACACACAGACAATTTACAGTGTAGCACCAGTCATTGTGACTGGAGTTACTGAAGTTTTCACATGATGAACCTACACACAGACAATTTACAGTGTAGCACCGGTCACTGTGACTGTAGTTATTGCGAGTTTTCACACGATGAACCTACAGACAGACAATTTACAGTGTAGCACCAGTCACTGTGACTGTGGTTAGTGCGAGTTTTCACACGATGAACCTACACACAGACAATTTACAGTGTAGCACCGGTCACTGTGACTGTAGTTTTTGAGAGTTTTCACACGATGAACCTACACACAGACAATATACAGTGTAGCACCAGTCATTGTGACTGTAGTTACTGCGAGTTTTCACATGATGAACCTACACACAGGTAATATACAGTGTAGCACCAGTCACTGTGACTGTGGTTAGTGCGAGTTTTCACACGATGAACCTACACACAGACAATTTACAGTGTAGCACCAGTTACTGTGACTGTAGTTTTTGAGAGTTTTCACACGATGAGCCTACACACAGACAATTTAGCACCAGTCACTGTGACTGTAGTTTTTGAGGGTTTTTACATGATGAACCTACACACAGGTAATATACAGTGTAGCACCGGTCACTGTGACTGTAGTTATTGCGAGTTTTCACACGATGAACCTACACACAGACAATATACAGTGTAGCACCAGTCACTGTGACTGTGGTTAGTGCGAGTTTTCACATGATGAACCTACACACAGACAATATACAGTGTAGCACCGGTCACTGTGACTGTAGTTATTGCGAGTTTTCACATGATGAACCTACACACAGACAATTTATATCGTAGCACCGGTCACTGTGACTGTAGTTATTGCCAGTTTTCACATGATGAACCTACACACAGACAATATACAGTGTAGCCCAAGTCACTGTGACTGTGGTTAGTGCGAGTTTTCACATGATGAACCTACACACAGACAATTTATATCGTAGCACCGGTCACTGTGACTGTAGTTATTGCCAGTTTTCAAATGATGAACCTACACACAAACAATTTAAAGGGTAGCACCGGTCACTGTGACTGTGGTTATTGCGAGTTTTCACACGATGAACCTACACACAATTTACCAAATTGGAGGATGCTCTGAAAGAATGTTCCCTCACACTCATGAGGATCCTAATTGCCCATCAAAAATCTTTAGTGGAAAAGACATCTAAAGAGATAGATACAATTCAAACTAGTTTAGACAAATTCAAAACTCTCCAGCTATATGAGGATCTAAACAAGATGGTCTTACAGAAAACAGATTCCTATCAAAAAGAGTTGATGGATGTTAAGAATCGTAAGATTGCCGGGGATGAAGAAGTCTATTTAAAGAGGGAAATCTTTACTTACAATAAAAAGAAAGTTAGTCCTAATTTACCCCCTGCAGAACAAGGAGACACTGAACATTTGAACAAATACCCTACAGAAATTGAGAAACCTAATGGTCAATGGACTATAGTAAATCACCATAAAAATAAGAATAAAAACAATAATCAAAAACAGTTCTATAATGCTGACTACACTAACAATCCCCAATACCAAAATATACAATTTAATTATCATTCTAGACCATTTGAGGGTACCACCAACAGGCCTCAATTTTCTGATTATTCCCCTAGATATGAAGGCCTCAATACGGACCTCCGAATATCACCACTCATATAGACGTGATTTAGGAGCAGGTCATTCCTACACTCAGGGACATGTTGCCTCTAAGCAGCGGTATGCCCCTTATGATAGGAATAACCAACATTATCCGTTTGATAGAAATAACAACTGGTCAGGGCATACTAATAGGACTCCAGTTAACCATTCCCACCATAAGGGTACAATGACTAGTAATAGAGACGTTTCACGACATGAATACAACTTTGATTCTAGTAATAACCAGAACACTTATCATAGATCTGTACAATCCAATTGTGTTGGAGTACAACATCATGAAAGTAATCCACCGTTTGTTTCCAACCCAGGGCCATCAAACGCCAATCAGACCCCTGTACAGCCTTTTTTAGAGCCAGGCCCACGCCAACCAGCTTGGAAACAAAAAAAGGAAATTTATGCTTACCTGATAAATTGATTTCTTCTACGATACAACGAGTCCACGGATTTCATCCTTACTTGTGGGATATTATCCTCCTGCTAACAGGAAGTGGCAAAGAGCACCACAGCAGAACTGTATATATAGCTCCTCCCTTCCCCTCCACCTCCAGTCATTCGACCGAAGGTTATAGGAAGAGAAAGGAAAAGCTAAAAGGTGCAGAGGTGACTGAAGTTGTAAATAATAAAAACTATAATCTGTCTTAAATTGACAGGGAGGGCCGTGGACTTGTCGTATCATATAAGAAATCAATTTATCAGGTAAGCATAAATTTCCTTTTCTTCTACAAGAAACGACGAGTCCACGGATTTCATCCTTACTTGTGGGATACAATACCAAAGCTACAGGACACGGATGAAAGGGAGGGACAAGACAGAGACCTAAACGGAAGGCACCACTGCTTGAAGAACTTTTCTCCCAAAAACAGCCTCAGAAGAAGCAAAAGTATCAAATTTGGAAAATTTGAAAAAAGTATGAAGGGAAGAACAAGTCGCAGCCTTACAAATCTGTTCAATAGATGCATTGTTTTTAAAAGCCCATGTGGAAGCCACAGCCCTAGTAGAATGAGCCGTAATTCTTTCAGGAGGCTGCTGTCCAGCAGTCTCATATGCCAGGCGGATGATACTTCTCAGCCAAAAAGAAAGAGAGGTAGCCGTAGCTTCCTGATCCCTACGCTGTCCAGAATAAACAATGAATAATGAAGATGATTGACGGAAATCCTTAGTTGCCTGTAAGTCAAACTTTAAAGCATGGACCACGTCCAGGTTATGTAACAGACGCTCCTTCTTAGAAGAAGGATTAGGACACAATGAAGGAACAACAATTTCCTGATTAATATTCTTATTTGAAACAACCTTAGGAAGAAAACTAGGTCTGGTACGTAAAACCACCTTATCAGAATGAAATATGAGATAAGGCGAATCACACTAACGCTGAAAGCTCAGAAACTCTTCGAGCAGAAGAAATAGCAACCAAAAAAAAATTTTTCAAGATATCAATTTAATATCTATGGAATGCATAGGTTCAAACAGAACCCCTTGAAGAACTAAATTTAAACTCCAGGGAGGAGTAATTGGTCTAAATACAGGCTTAATTCTAGATAGAGCCTGACAAAAAGACTGAACATCTGGCACATCTGCCAAACGCTTGTGAAACAAAATTGACAAAGCAGAAATTTGTCCCTTTAAAGAACTTGCTGATAACCCTTTCTCCAATCCTTCTTGGAGAAAAGACAGAATCCTGGGAATCCTAACTTTACTCCACGAGTAACCCTTGGATTCACACCAATAAAGATATTTAAGCCATATCTTATGATAGATTTTTCTAGTGACAGGCTTTCTAGCCTGTATCAAAGTATTGATGACTGAATCAGAGAATCCTTGCTTCGATAAAATCAAGCGTTCAATCTCCATGCAGTCAGCTGCAGAGAAATTACATTTGGATGTTGGAAAGGACCTTGAATGAGAAGGTCCTGTCTCAAAGGAAGTTTCCACTGTGGCAGAGAGGACATGTCCACTAAATCCGCATACCAAGTCCTGCGTGGCCACGCAGGCGCTATCAGGATTACTGAAGCTCTCTCCGGTTTGATTCGTGCAATCACGCGTGGAAGGAGAGGAAGCGGAGGAAACACATAAGCTAGGCTGAATGACAAAGGCACTGCCAAGGCATCTATCAGTTCGGCCTGAGGATCCCTCGACCTGGATCCGTATCTTGGAAGCTTGGCATTCTGTCGAGATGCCATCAGATCCAATTCCGGTCTGCCCCATCGGAGAATCAATGAGGCAAACACCTCCGGGTGGAGTTCCCACTCCCCCGGATGAAAGGTCTGTCGACTTAGAAAATCCGCTTCCCAGTTCTCTACTCCTGGGATGTAGATTGCCAACAGATAACAAGAGTGGGCCTCCACCCATCAGATTATCTTGGATACTTCTATCATCGCTAAGGAACTCCTTGTTCCCCCCTAATGATTGATATATGCCACAGTCGTGATGTTGTCCGACTGGAATCTGATGAATTTGTTCAAAGCCAACTGAGGCCATGCCTGAAGCGCACTGAATATTGCTCTCAGTTCAGGAATATTGATTGGAAGTAGAGACTCCACCTGAGTCCAAACACCCTGAGCCTTCAGGGAATTCCAGACTGCACCCCAGCCCAGAAGACTGGCGTCCATTGTCACTATCACCCACGAGGGTCTGCGGAAACATGTCCCCTGAGACAGATGATCTGGCGACAACCACCAAAGAAGAGAGTCTCTGGTCTCTTGATCCAGATTTATCCGAGGAGATAAATTTGCATAGTCCCCATTCCACTGCCTGAGCATGCACAGCTGCAGTGGTCTGAGATGAAAGCAAGCAAACGGAATGATGTCCATTGCCGCTACCATTAATCCAATGACCTCCATACACTGAGCCATTGATGGCCGGGGAATGGACTGAAGTGCTCGGCAAGTATTTAGAATCTTTGATTTTCTGACCTCAGTCAGAAATATCTTCATGTCTACCGACTCTATCAGAGTTCCCAAGAAGGGGACCCTTGTCTGTGGAACTAGTGAACTCTTCTCTATGTTCACCTTCCAACCGTGAGTTCTCAGGAAAGACAACACTGTGTCCGTGTGAGATTTTGTCAGTTGATAAGTTGATGCCTGGATCAGAATATCGTCCAGATAAGGCGCCACTGCTATGCCTCGCGGTCTGAGAACCGCCAGAAGAGACCCTAGAACCTTTGTGAAGATTCTGGGTGATGTGGCCAACCCGAAGGGAAGAGCCACAAACTGATAATGTTTGTCCAGGAAGGCAAACCTTAGAAACGGATGATGATCCTTGTGGATAGGAATATGAAGGTAAGCATCCTTCAAGTCCACGGTAGTCATATATTGACCCTCCTGGATCATTGGTAAGATTGTTTGTATAGTCTCCATCTTGAACGATGGGACTCGGAGAAACTTGTTTAGACACTTGAGATCTAAAATGGGTCTGAAAGTTCCCTCTTTTTTGGGAACCACGAAAAGATTTGTGTAAAACCCCTGTCCCTGTTCTGATTTTAGAAAAGGACAAATTACTTCCATGGTAGACAGGTCTTTTAGGCCTCTCTTTTTATCTGGTCTACAGATAATCTTGAAAGATGAAATCTCCCTCTTGGGAGAAAATCCTAGAATTCCAGTTGATACCCGTGGGTCACTATTTCCAGCGCCCAAAGGTCCTGAAGATCTCTTGCCCAAGCCTGGGCAAAGAAAGAAAGTCTGCCCCCTACTAGATCCGGTCCCAGATCGGGGGCCGCCCCTTCATGCTGTCTTTGTAGCAGTAGCGGGCTTCTTGGATTGTTTACCTATATTCCAGTTCTGGTTGGGTCTCCAGACTGACTTAGATTGGGTAAAATTCCCTTCCTGCTTTGTGGAGGAAGAGGAAGCAGAGGGTCCTCCTTTAAAATTCCGAAAGGAACGAAAATTACTTTGTTTACCCCTCATCTTAACAGACTTATCCTGAGGTAGGGCATGGCCTTTACCTCCTGTAATGTCAGAAATGATTTCCTTCAATTCAGGCCCGAAAAGGGTCTTACCTTTAAAGGGAATAGCTAAAAGCTTAGTTTGTGATGACACATCAGCAGACCAAGATTTGAGCCACAACGCTCTACGTGCTAGAATAGCAAATCCTGTATTTTTGGCCGCTAATTTAGTAATTTGAAAAGCGACATCAGTAACAAAAGAATTAGCTAGCTTGAGAGCCTTAATTCTATCCAAAATGTCATCTAACGGAGTCTCAACCTTCAGAGACTCTTCCAGAGCCTCAAACCAAAAGGCTGCTGCAGTAGCTACTGGAACAATGCAAGCCGTAGGTTGTAAAAGAAAACCCTGATTAATAAATAACTTCTTTAGAAGACCCTCTAATTTCTTATCCATAGGGTCCTTGAAAGCACAACTGTCCTCAATCGGTATAGTTGTACGCTTAGCCAGGGTAGATATAGCTCCCTCTACCTTAGGGACCGTTTGCCACGAGTCCCGAATGGTGTCTGATATGGGAAACATTTTCTTAAATTAGGAGGGGGAGAAAACGGTATACCTGGTCTATCACATTCCTTTTTAATAATTTCCGAAATTCTTTTAGGAACTGGAAAAACATCAGTGTAAATAGGCACCTCTAGATATTTGTCCATCTTACACAATTTCTCTGGTGGTATCACAATAGGGTCACAATCTTCCCGAGTCGCTAAAACCTCCCGAAGTAACAGACGGAGGTGTTCAAGCTTAAATTTAAAGGACATAACGTCCAAATCTGTCTGAGGTAACACATTCCCCGAGTTTGAAATCTCTCCCTCAGACAGCAATTCCCTGACCCCCAACTCAGAACACTGTGAGGGTACATTGGAAATAGCTAATAAGGCATCAGAGGATTCAGTATTCACATTAATACCTGACCTACTGTGTTTACCCTGTAACACTGGTAATTTAGATAATACCTCTGTAAGGGTAGTTGACATAACTGCAGCCATCTCCTACAAAGTAAAGGAATTAGACGCACTAGAAGTACTTGGCGTCGCTTGTGTGGGCGTTAAAGGTTGTGACACTTGGGGAGAATTGGAAGGCATATCCTGATTCTCTTCAGACTGGGAATCATCCTTAGGCACACTTTCTTGACCTAAAATATGGTCTTTACAATGTAAGGCTCTTTCAGTACAAGAGGTACACAATGTAAGAGGGGGTTCCACAATAGCTTCTAAACACATAGAACAATGAGATTTCTCAATGTCAGACATGTTGAACAGACTAGTAATAACCACAGAAGACATTTAAACACTTTATTTATTGCTTTCAGAAATAAAGAAATAAAAAGCGCGCAATTTTTCCAAAACTGCTTCAAAAACGTTAATATGCTTTAAAAATTAACTGAAACTTATTAATATCTCCAAAAATTATTGCACCCCAGGATTAAGGGGAGAAATGACTCACAAAAATACCCCCTGCACCTTGCCACAGCTCTGCTGTGGCGCCTACCTGCCCCCAGGGAACTTCAAAATGACTCGCCAACAATCCAGACCAGAGAATCACTGTCCAGGAGCAACCGGAGTTACTGCTTGCTGCTTCTCAGCCAGAAGGAAGTGCGCATCTGAGCGCGCAAAATTAAGCCCCGCCCATCATGGCCGATGTTCGAGTAGGCCTCAAACAACTGCATGGAGAAGCGGTTTTTTAAGCAAACTAAGTGGAACATAAAAACCCCAATAACATATGCAGTATAGCCACAACGGTTATTTAGTGCCAATAAAAAAAAAAACTATTAACAGTTTCTGCCTCTCCCAGTGTCTAATGTAATGCCCATTATATGATTGTCAACAGAAATAAAACATAGGTCTCCAGTAACACCCCTCTGTTTAACAGGTCTACTGCTTACCCTATTCCCTACAGGGAAATAAATGCCAGCCAGTTCTGATATATCAAGTCTCCTCAGAAATAAAGGGCTGCACATACCTCAATGCTGCTTGTAGCATGAAACCTTTCTCCACACTGAAGATGTCTCTTGCGATACCTTCAGAAGTCTTGAGGGAACTAACATGGATCTTAGTTACAGCTATCTTCTTCCATATCCCCCTGAGGGAAATAGTACTCACCGGTACCATTTACAATAAAAAACTTCTTGATTGAAGAAACTAAAACCAACACCTCACTTTACCTCTTCCTAGTATAACACAGGCAATGAGAATGACTGGAGGTGGAGGGGAAGGGAGGAGCTATATATACAGCTCTGCTGTGGTGCTCTTTGCCACTTCCTGTTAGCAGGAGGATAATATCCCACAAGTAAGGATGAAATCCGTGGATTCGTCGTATCTTGTAGAAGAAACCATAGTGAGTTATTTGGAGCCTGTAATCTCTCTGGCAACCCCCCAAAAGGGAAAAAGACCATACGGTCACGAGGATATAGAGGAAGAAGAACAGCCGTCAAAAAGGCAAGATTACAGGCGCTTTTCAACTTATCTTCACACACACTAACCGATGATGAGGTTAGAGTCCTTGGGAAAGGCTATATTCATACCAAGTTTAGAAACAAATCTAATTTTGTACCGTCACTATATATTGCACAATAATGCACATATATAAATCTTTAAGCAGTTAGTAAGTGATGAACTTGAACGTATTCCCAAAAAAAACAGACTCGTCAGATAAAATTTGTATCCTAATGATAAAAGAGCTCTAATTAGCCTTAAAAACAATAAATCTCTTGTCATTAGACAAGCCGACAAGGGTAGTGGGATAGTATTACAAAATCTGGAGGATTATCTTATAGAGGCTAGAAAGATACTACTAGATGTATCCTATTACATTCGCCTCAAATGCGATCCCACTGCCCAATATAAGATTAAGCTCAAGGGTCTAATTGACGATGCTTTTAAGGAAGGTATGATTCTTAAAAAAAAGTAATAATTTTTAGTCCCTAGTGAACCAAATGTTGCGTTTTACTATCACTTGCCAAAGCTTCATAAAAATCCGACCTGTCCCCCTGGTCGACCAATTATAGCCGGCATAGGTAGCCTCACAGATAATGTGTCCTCCTATGTCGATCATTTTTTGCAAAAAATACGTTCTAGGACTAGGATCCTATATTCGTGACTCCTCTATATTATTAATGAAACTCTCATTATCACATCTGACCTTCTTTTTATCACTTGTTATGTGCAAGCTTGCGATTTTTTGTTGTCTTATCCTTCATTTTGAGACATAATTATTTTTTGTTTCAGGATGAATTTTATTTACAGATAAAGGGAACCGCCATGGGTACCAGGTTCGCCCCCAGTTATGCAAATTTATTTATGGGGTCATTTGAAGAAAAATACATATATGATCCAGCATATGGGGCGAACCTGGTACTCTACGGTCGTTATATTGATGATTTGATTTTTGTTTGGAGAGGTGATCTTACTTCTGCCAACCTCTTTGTAGACCACCTGAATCAAAATGATAGGGGTCTGACTTTCACAAGCATTATAGATTCTAAAACGGTCACTTTACTCAATCTCAATCTCTAATTTATAAATGGGAAAGTCATTAGCACGACCCATTTTAAATCAGTAGATTGTAACAGTTACCTTGATTTCATCAGCAATCGTTACC
Source organism: Bombina bombina (assembly GCF_027579735.1). Taxonomy (NCBI): domain Eukaryota; kingdom Metazoa; phylum Chordata; class Amphibia; order Anura; family Bombinatoridae; genus Bombina; species Bombina bombina. Next base: position 1,135,444,791 of record NC_069503.1, read on the forward strand.
TCCCTTGGAAACAAAACTTCCCTACAGGCAATTCAAGCCGGTGCGTCGTAACTGATGCACACTTGCAGATTACGAAGCACAAAGCTTGATCCTTAGGGAACGTTTTGCTGAAAAGAAATATCCTTCACATATCATCAATGATGGCTATCTAAGAGCTAAATCTAATGACAGGAACAATTATTTTGTGATTTTTAAAAACAATAAAAAAGGAATAACTGAACCAAAAAAGATAGAAAAACAACCTCTTTTCATTACCCAATATAATAGTAAGCATCAAGTGATAAAAAATATCATTACCAAATATTGGGGTATCCTTCCAAGGACCCTAATTTGGGTAACTTAATAGGAACTAAACCAAAGATTGTCTATAAAACAGCCCCCTAACCTGAAAACCATTTTAGCCCCCAGCAAGATTGTTAGGAATAAAAGGAATATGATCTCTGCTTGTACTAAATCTTCATTGACTTCTTATGGCAGTTTTAAATGTAATGTCAATATATGTAAATTATGTGATCATATTATACACAACAACAAAACTTTTAAATCCAATATCACTGGTCGCCATTACTCTATTATAGGCCATATACCTTGTGCCTCCAAATACGTTGTTTATCTCCTAACATGCTTTTGTGGGGTCCAATATATTGGACGCACCTGCAGAAGACTTAGCATGAGATGGTCTGAACACCAACATAACATCAAAAATAACCATAAAAATCACAGTGTCCCTAGACACTGTAACTTCAAACATAACGGTAACATTAATTGTTATTCTATTACACCTATAGAGTTCATTTACAAATCACATCTCTATAATCAGTTTCATAGGCCTTTGACAGAGGGAGACCATCTGGATCCATGTGCTCAAGAGCAGGGATAGGCAAGGTGTCCGTACACGGACACTGGTGTCCGTGACTAGCCCTTGTAGTGTCCGCCACAATCTTAGTATATCTTTTCTTTCTGATTAAATAATAGGAATAAAAAAAAATATGTTGTGTGAATAAAGTTAGTGGCTTGTCAAGAGACTTCTAGCAATATTGGGTGATAAGTTATGGAATAAATAAAGCCTGAGTGAAATACTGGATGTGCATCTGTATAATAACACCCAGCTCTATACAAAGACACAGTAGTGTCACTGGCACATGGGTATAGCCAGAGGAGGTCTGGTTATAGGATCAGTGGTATCTGCAGCAGTATAATAACACCCAGAACTATATAATGACACAGTAGTGACACTGGCACATGGGTATAGCCAGAGGAGGGCTGGTTATAGGATCAGTGGTATCTGCATCAGTATAATAACACCAAGCACTATACAAAGACACAGTAGTGACACTGGCTCATGGGTATAGCCAGAGGAGGGCTGGTTACAGGATCAGTGGTATCTGCATCAGTATAATAACCCCAAGCACTATAAAATAATGTTTTTAATTTCAAAATGTACCTTGGTGTCCTTCGCTAAGGTCTGTACTTTGGAAAATGTCCGCCACAGCCTTTGTCTGTGCCTATCCCTGCTCAAGAGTATGCATCCTGCCGGTCTTAATCTCCATATTGACCTGGCAGCTTTCCAATAATCAACTCTATATGACACCTTGGGATTACAGCTGTTCTCCCTTTCTTATGTTTACCCATGTTATACACGTTTTATATGCCTACAATGCCACCACTATATGTAGCTAGTTCTCTCCTCTGATATTAATTTTCCAGCTAACTCCTAGTTATATTGTTTGCAGATTTTACATGATAGATATTTGCGGTATTTTAACATTGTCAGTGGAGTGTTTTATCTCCCCTTCCCCTTTATTCTTAGTTCATTCAACTGATGGCAATATACTCACTTTAGAGTATCTACTCACTATGAATTAGGTCTCGTCTGGTACTCCATCTCGTTTAGCTTTGCGATGGCCCGTATAGTTTTTAGTCACATTAATTGAGTCTGGTCTTCATATCCATCCCCCCTTCCCATTACCAAGGTGTTTTCACCATCCATTCGATAGGGATGACTCACTCTATAGGTTGGCCATTACTGCTTATTTTATATCACTTAGATTATACAGATACGGTCTCCTCTATATCTTATCGAGTCCTTGTTATAGTATTTCTCCATATTTAACAATCATTTTCTATTCTTCCCTTAATCACTGTTACCCCTATGGAGGCACATCATTTAGGTATACTTATAGTCTCTACCCCATAGAGGGCGACGTTGCCAATATCAATTGTGTATTATATGTAATCTGTCTTTTTATTGTTCACTGAATGACACTGATTTTATAATAGAGTTGTGTATGTTATTAATATTTATCTCCTCCCATTATGTTATGCCTCCGATTTTAGAAGTTGTTGTATTTGTATTTTGTAATACTTTTATGTGTTTAATGCTTCCCATCAATTGACCATGGTTTAGCCACATTAGCCTGCACCTTTTAGAGAACTAGTTTACACTCAGAAGGTGTGGCCTAACACCGGTTTTTGATTGGTTAGCATGTTTTATTTATTGAGCAAGTAATTCATACAGCCTGATGAAACGGCATATGTGTTGCTGAGAAACGCGTTGCTGTGCCAGTGTGTTATACAATAAAGTTTACACACTTTCTTTTATATTCTACTTGCTCCAAGCCTCATTTTTATTAACGGACGATCCACATATGTTTGTCTGACTTCCTGGTTCCATTGTGACGTCCTGCCTGTTGCCGGCCATCCTCCTCACCATCGGTGATTGGCCTCTTACACTGCCTTTGTGATTGGTCTGCCCCGCCACATGATTTAGCGTACAACGCTCCGGCCGCTTTTGAGAGTCTTATGGGCGACTCTGTTGGTCCCGTATTGCCCAGCTAGGCACTCCGGTTGTGCCGTAACATCTTGTGAGTAGCCACCCTTAAGGGTTCTCTCCTATACGCCTTTTATTGTTTGGTTAAACAAGACAATATTACCCTATGTGGCGACTCTTTTTGTTTCCCCAATAGGATATATCTGACTACCTTTTCTTTTGCCAAGAGTGCAGCCTGCATCATTTTCGATCCACCATCCATCTACACAAGAGCACCTCCCTAGGACCCTGGCATTCTAGTACCATCATACAATTTACAGTGTAGCACAGGTCACTGTGACTGTGGTTAGTGCGAGTTTTCACACAATGAACCTACACACAGACAATTTACAGTGTAGCACCAGTCCCTGTGACTGTAGTTATTGCAAGTTTTTACACAATGAACCTACACACAATTTACAGTGTAGTATTGGTCACTGTGACTGTGGTTATTGGGAGTTTTCATATGATGAACCTACACACAGACAATTTACAGGTGCCACAGAACACAAAAGCAATAAAAGGGTCTGAGCAGGGTCCTGAGCTAGGGTGGCACATAGCATAAAACTAACAATTAACAAGCATCTCCTGGTATCCGATATCTTCACATTCTGGCTTCCATACATTCCAACTTGACTCCATGTGCAATAAATTATTTTAACCTCATGATAAAAGAACACAAACACTAAACTATTCATTAGTAAACCCATTAACCCCTGGCTAACAGAGAAAGCTGAAATAAAACTAAATAATTAGTCTTTTTTTCTTCTACGACTCCTTGTTTCTGAGAGAAGGTAACAGTGCAAAGCTGCAATGTTGCATACTGTGGATAGACCAGCACAACTCCACGGCCAAGATCTCTTTTTAATGCCAAATCTCGCCACCTATGACATCCTAGTGAAAGAATTTTATGGACAATGATTTTGATCTCAAGCAGTATTTGAGTCAGGGATTAGAGTTAGCGCAATGCAAAGTAATATGTTGCAGCCCTCTCTGGCATCCAATGGGTTAACTGGATTCTGTCTCCCACCATGCCTGTATAGAGTTGCCATACTGCCGCTTTAAGAGAGGACACTTAATAAATATATGTCAGGGGCTGTTTAAAGAAATGTTGGAATTATGTTCTATTATAAGAACCCTGACATATGTATTTTCTTAAGTGTCTTCTCTTAAAGGGACAGTCTAGTCAAAAATAAACTTTAATGATTCAGAAAGGCCATGTCATTTTAAACAACTTTCAAATTTACTTTTATCATCAAATTTTGCTTTGTTTTCTATGTATTCTTAGTTGAAAGTTTAACCTAGGTAGGCTCATATGCTAATTTCTTAGCCCTTGAAGGACACCACTTATATGAATGAATTTTGACAGTTTTTCTTACCTAGAGGGTGTTAGTTCATGTGTGCCATATAGATAATATTGTGCTCACGCCCGTGGAGTTACCTAGGAGTCAGCACTGATTGGCTAAAGCGCAAGTCTTTCAAAAGAACTGAAATAACAAAATGTATGCTTACCTGATAAATTTAATTTCTTCGAGATGTGGTGAGTCCACGGATTCATCTTAATTACTGTTGGGAATACCACTCCTCGCCAGCAGGAGGAGGCAAAGAGCACCACAGATAAAACTGTTAAGTATCACTTCTCTACCCATAACCCCCAGTCATTCGACCGAAAGTAAATGGAGAAAGGAAAGTGACACAAGGTGCGGAGGTGACTGAGGTTTACTCAAAAACCTAGAACATTTATCCAAAAAACAAAGGGTGGGTCCGTGGACTCACCACATCTCAAAGAAATAAATTTATCAGGTTAGCATAAATTTTGTTTTCTTCTAAAGATGCGGTGAGTTCACTGGTTCATCTTAATTACTGTTGGGAACCAATACCCAAGCTAGAGTACACAGATGAATAGGGAGGGATAAAAAACCAGCACGCCTAAACAGAAGGCATCACCACTTGAAGAACCTTTCTCCCAAAAGCTGCCTCAGCCGAGGCAAAAGTATCAAAATCTGTAAAATTTAGAAAGAGTATGCAAAGACGACAAAGTTGCAGCTTTGCAAATCTGCTCCATAGAAGCTTCATTTTTGAAAGCCCAAGAAGAGGCTGTGGCTCTGGTGGAATGAGCCTTTAACCTCTCCAGAGGTTGTTTCCCAAAGGACTCATAAGCCATGCGGGATCACACTCCTCAACCAAAGAGCTAGAGTAGGGGCAGATGCCCTCTGACCTCTATACTTCCCAGAAAAACGAACAGATAAAGCGGAAGACTTCCGAAAGTCTTTAGTCGCTTCCAAGTAAAACTTAAGAGCGCAAACCACATCCAGATTATGCAGCAAGCGCTCCTTGTCTGAAGAAGGCTTCGGACAGAGGGAACTAAACGTCTGACACATCTGCCAAACGTTTGTGTAAAAGGACTGATAAGGCCGAAATTTGACCCTTCAGGGTACTAACAGACAAGCCTTTATCCAGACACTCCTGAAGAAAGGATAATATTCTTGGGATCCTAACCTTATTCCAAGAATATCCCTTAGCTTCACATCAAAAAAGATATTTCCATATCTTATGGTAAATCCTTCTAGTAACCGGCTTACAAGTCTGGATCAGTGTCTCAATCACGGACTCTGAAAAACCTAACTTAGATAGAATCAAGTTTTAAACCGCGGGAGGTCGCAATTTTTTGCTTAAAAAAAAAAAACTCAGAAGTGGCTGTACTGCATTATTTGTATGTGATTTTTTGCAAACCAGCTCCATCTAGTGGTTGTTTTTAGCACACATTTGTAAAATGTCTGTTTCACTGTCACTTTCTGTTTGTGATCTCGGCATCCGATCAAGCTATTGAAATCTAAAAGCAGAGCCCATGCAGGAGATGTGAATATATATATATATATATATACACACACACACACACACATATATGTCTGTGTAACTGTGTATGTGATTGTATATTATGTATGTGTGTGTGTGTATATCTATATATATATATATATATATATATATATATATATATATACATATAAAATATATATAATATTTGTGTGTGGCTTACACTGCTTCATATGTTAATCATACCACTGTCCACAGTTAGAATGACTGTCCAAGAAAACTTGACAATGTTGTGTGTCATAAGACCTAATTACTGGCTAGTGGCTACTATTTAATCTCATCAAAGACAGCAAATTTTATTTTAACTATTTTTTGTTTTGTATTTTTATGCTCCAAGACTGTATTGGGCATTGAGAAACATGTACATTAAGATTCTGTAGTGTTAAATAAACTTTTTAATGCAAAATGAAGGTGTTAAAGTCATTTATAAGAAAATCGCGATTAAATCGCAATCGCGTTTTTTTTTTCACATAAAAATCTCGATTTTTTTTTTGCCCATATCGCCCAGCCCTAGAATCAAGCGTTCAATCTCCAAGCAGTCAGCTCAGAGAAACGAGATTTGGATAAAGAAAAGGTCCCTGAAGAAGGACCTTCCTCAGGGGAAGCTTCCACGGAGGTAGAGTTGACATCTCCACTAGATCTGCATACCAGATCCTCTGAGGCCAAGCTGGGGCGATTAGAATTATTGATGCTCGTTCCTGTCTTATGCGGGCAATCACCTGAGACAGGAGGGCAAACGGAGGAAAAAGATAAGCCAACTGGAAGTCCCACGAAACTACCAGCACGCCTATTAGAAAGGCCTGAGGATCCCTTGACCTGGAACCTTACCTTGGAAGCTTTGCATTTTGGCGGGACACCATGAGATCCAACCCCGGCATCCCCCATGTGGATACCAGTTTGGAGAACACTTCCGGATGGAGTTCCCATTCCCCTAGATGGAAAGTCTGCCTGCTTAGAAAATCCGCTTCCCAGTTGTCTACTCCCAGGATGTGGATGACTGACAGACAACAACAGTGGTCTTCCGCCCACTGAATGATCCGAGACACCTCCCTCATCGCTAGGGAACTTCATGTTCCCCGCTGATGGTTGATGTACGCTACTGATGTTATGTTGTCTGATTGGAAACTGATGAACTGGTTCGAGGCCAACTGAGGCCAAGCTAAAAGCGCATTGTAAATTGCTCTCAACTCCAGAATGTTGATCGGTAGTTTAGACTCTTCCTGAGTCCAAAGACCATGAGCTTTGAGGGATTGTTAGACTGCCCCCCAGCCCACCAGACTGGCATCTGTAGTCACTATCATCCAAGATGGTCTCTGAAAGCAAGTTGTAGCGGAGAGGCAGTAGGATCCGCAATATCTTTTAGTTAGGCAGAGACATCCTCATCTTAAAAATGTTGTCTAAATAATTCAGTCCAAGTTTAAGTCTAAATCAGCTATTTATTTTGCTTCTAGCCACTGCTTAAAACTGGTGCAACAACAACAACTGCTAACAACAACTGTCTAAGACAGTACAGTTACTCAAAACTAACAGTTACTCAAAATTGAAGTTAACCCCTCCAGTACTGTTGGATTTGCACCCTGTACCTATAATGGGCACAGGGTGACAACATAATGCCTGAATCCATAATCCGTAGGGAGGTTGACAGAGGGGTCTGTCACACAAGTGCCCTGGGACAGTTGCTCCCGAGAAAGCCACCAATGAAGAGAATCCTTTGTCTTCTGATTCAACACTATCTTTGGAGAAAAATCCAGATAATCTCAGTTCCACTGATTGAGCATGCATAACTGTAAAGCTCTCAGATGAAAACGAGCAAATGGCACGATGTCCATGGCTGCCACCATCAGTCCAATTACTTCCATACACTGAGAAACTGAAGGACAAAGTGTCTCCTGAAGGACTCGACAAATCGATAGGAGCTTGACTGTTCTGGTCTCCGTCAGGAATATCTTCATCAGAACAGAGTCTATAATCGTTCCTAAGAACACAACTCTTGTTGCTGGAACCAGACAACTCTTTTCTACATTTACCTTCCACCCGTGAGACCGGAGGATGGAGAGTAACATCTCCGTGTGAAATGCCGCCCTTGGAAATGAGGGAGCCTGAATTAGAATGTCGTCCAGATAGGGGCCACTGCTATCCCCTTGACCGGACCACCGCTAGAAGGGCCTCTAGAACCTTCGAGAATATTCTGGGAGCTGTGGCCAGGCCAAAAGGCAAGGCCACAAACTGAAAGTGACGATCCAGAAATGCAAATCTCAGAAACTTGCGATGATCCCTGTGGATGGGAACATGTAAGTAAGCGTCCTTCAAATCTATGGTTGTCATATACTGATCCTCTTGGATCAAAGGAAGAATTGTCCGAATGGTTTCCTTCTTCAATGATGGAACCTTGAGGAATTTGTTTAGACATTTAAAGTCTAGAATCGGGCGGAAGGTTCCCTCTTTTAAAGGGAACCCAAAAACAGGTTTGAATAAAAACCCAGACCCTGTTCCAACTTTGATTTCCTCTTGCGCTTCCATGAAAATCTGGGAAACTCAACTAAGGCTGCGGATATAGCTGAGGACACCTGTGCAGCAATCTTTGCCTTTAAAAATGCTCCGCTGGGAGTTGAAGAGGAACCGCAGGACACAATGTTAGCTGAATAGAGGCTTGGGACGAAATAGGGGAAGGTCCTGGCATTACCTGGACAACATCCTCCTGAGAGACATAAGGCTCAACATTAAAAAACTTGTCTTTACCCTGCAATGTCTGTTTTACACAGGAAGAACAGAACTGCATAGGAGCTGCAATTTGTGTGTCTAAACACAAACAGGGATTGAAATAAGTGGAATTCATATCAGACATAACTGGTATTATCCTCTATTCAAACTCTCTAGCGTTTAATATACAACAAGAATTAAACAATTCAAAAGAATTAGTCTTTAATAAACACTTAATACAATGACGTCAGAAAAAAACCTTCCTCCGCACCTCAGTATACCAAGGTGCTCTTACCTCCACTTGAAGCGGATCAGCCCTGCAACGTATCACTTGCACTCCTAAAGCGCTCCTCACTACGCAGGAAGTGCGCAGGCCCAATGACGTCACCGACGTCCGAAGGCGTGAAAACGCTCTCATGGTCTGAACATGAGAGTCTCACGCCTCTATAACCTGTGCCTGCGAGCATTTCTAATAATAACACCCATCTCATAAGTGCATTATTCGTCCCTTACATTAAATAAAACAGGTATTCTTAAGTGCCCCTCTCCCCATAGGAAGGAAACCAGCACTTACCTGCTCTGCTGTCTGACATAACGACAGCTCCTAATATGAGAGGACACATTCTCCTCACAGCGACTAGGATAACATCGGTAGCCAAGTAAAAAACTTAGATATCTAAAATCAGGGCAGCTTAGGTAGAGAAACAGAGCAAGCACCACGTTGCAAGTTCTCCACCGCTTTAAAACCACCACAGCTCGACTGCAAAGACTAACGTGGGCTAGGTTATACCCTGTAGCTTGATTGAAGACTCAATCTTCTTTGAAAATATCATTTTAATTACACACAAAAAAATACACCTCCTCCATACACATAGAGGCAAAGAGAATGACTGGGGGTTATGGGTAGGGAAGTGATACTTAACAGTTTTTACTGTGGTGCTCTTTGCCTCCTCCTGCTGGCGAAGAGTGGTATTCCAAACAGTAATTAAGATGAACCCGTGGACTCACCACATCTTTAGAAGAAAAGGGGACAGTCTGCAGAGGCTTAGATACAAGGTAATCACAGAGGTAAAACGTATATTAATATAACAAACTGGAGAATGGGTAATAAAGGGATTGTCTATCTTTTTAAACAATAACAATTCTGGTGTAGACTGTCCCTTTAAAGGGGCAATATGGTACCCCTAGGCATGGAGGCAACGTAAGCTGCGATATCTCTTTACCAGTCACGTTCAGCCATGGTGACATCTCTTCTGCAGTATTATAGAACTGGAACAACAATGCCAACATGAACAAAGGGAAGCAGCTACCTCAGCTAGAGCAATGTGCAGCTAAACAAGGAGCTGATAGTTTATGTAATACACACGTATCCTTTAAGTATTTCCCATGTCTTCACTATAAACTCAGTAATAGCCCCATGCAGCTCTGGGGTACACAGGGCTATCATTGTGTTAACAAAACATGCATTGTTTTGCAGCATGTTTTTATCTTATCCCTGCTGATGCCCATCAAAGACAGAGAAGCACCAGGTTTGGGTTTGTCTGCAGTGTGCAAATATCAGAAATGGAAAACCAACAATTAAAAATAAATGTAATAACACACAGCTTTATTTACTACACATAATTAAACATTTTATATTATTTCTAAGTCGTTCCCTTTATTGCTGGTTGCAAACGTATTATTTTGATTTAGCTTTAAAGAAATATCTTTCATGATTCAGATAGGCGTAAATTAGAAACTTGATTAAAATTACTGCTCTATTTTTCTTGAAAAAGCAGGAATGTGAGTTTAGGAGCCAACCCATTTTTGGTTCAGACCCTGGATAGCGCTTGCTGATTGGTGGCTACGTTTAGCCAAATATCAGCAGGCTCTACCTCGGCTCCTAAGCATACATTCATGCTTCTTAAACAGATACCAAGAGAACGAAAAAAAAAATCTAATAAGAGTAAATTATAAAGCGGCTTAAAATTGCTGTTCTATCTGAATCATGAAAGAAAAAAAATGCGTTTCGTATCCTTTTAACCAAAATATTACAATAATTTGATAAGAATATTGACCGTTGTACAGATACCACTTCACTGCATCTCCACAATTAAAATGAAAAAAGGTTGCAGCACTATTGCTGATTTTTAAAACTGACCATGGTCCTTCACAAATTCTTAAATCAGTCAATCTCAACATGGATTTCTATGGACACCGGTGACCTCTCCTGGTGCATCTAAATGGTTACCAGATCTTTCACTGTAACCCACAACATATTTACATTAATGTCCTGCCGTCATTATGGTGCAGCTTTATTCTGGACAATATACGCAACTGGTCTAACCTCTGACTTGGCAACAACCTGTTTATGTAGAATCATCAGCACCAAGCCACAAAATAACATGATTAATACCTGCTGTACCCTTCCCTCCTCCTCTAAACTGCCCGGTTTTTATAAACTTGCCTGCTTGCGATCATTAGTAATTCAATTTTCTCTTTTTATTAGTCATCCCCCTTATCTGCTTGGCTCGGCAGCGGTAAGCCTGACCTCTCTTCACACGGGTAAATGTTTCAAATCTTTCCCCTGATTGATTTTGCCAGTTAAAATGGATTTTAACCCCTCGGCTGCCAGAAAGCTCCGCAATAAACTGCGTAACAACACCTTAGAGACGTGCAAAGGGCTAAAGGAGTTAAAAAAATAGCGAGGAGGATGGAGAGAAAAAAAAAAATCTGCCTTTTAGCCATCACAATGAATAAAGTTTAATGTTGATTGTGATGGAATTTCTAATGCTGAGGAAATTGATTGAACGCAGCAATTATACTGCAATAGTAACTCAGGGGAAATGGGATCGGCGCTTCTCCTGGTCGTAGCGTTTTGGTTATTTAAAACAATCCAATTTGCAAGGATAATTATATATTAGTGTTTTATCTGCTGCACAGAATGAGCACTGGGTGTGTGGCTTTTTTTCCTCTTTTGATACGGTACCTTGCATTAGCGGGTTATTGCTGCAAATTACTTGATATCTGCTCTCTTTCACATAAAGAGGAAATTAGACAATCAATTATTGGGAGAGGTGGACGGTGGATGAGCTGATGGAGGAAAAGAGACACAAGCCTGCCCTCTGCTGGAAATCTAAAGCCAAGCAGGTAATGCCCAAGCTTGGTCACAAAGTAATTGTTGTCCATTCTATTACTGGTCACTGACAGATTATACCAACAGCCCCACTGCCCCAAACAAAAGTCACATGGAATTAAAGGACTGTCGCGTCCTGCACTGTATGTCCGGATAAGTGTTTACAGACGCAGATTGTTTTAAATCCACCAGCATAGAACAAGTAAAGGAAGTGACCTCTGCAGAAACGTGTTACACTTGTAACTATGTAACAAATTAGTAATTTGAATAAGGGGTCTGATCTGAGGTCTGAGTGGGATTTTATTACTGCAGAAGTATTTGTTATATCTGTTTAACCCCTGCAGGCAGCTGACTGTACCATAGCAAGTAGTGACTAATCAGCTAGGTGACCAGATGTGTGTGTCTGCTTGCTGACTGCGGTCATAGGTCACTGAGTATAGGGGACATACCCTGATCATTAAAAGTATATATTAGAGGTTAGGAGGGCTGTCCCAGAACAGGGAAAACACAAATACGTGTAGCCTGAAAATATGTAAACATTCAAAGATACAAACAGCATACATTAAACACATACAACATGCATTACATACATACATACACAAAACATGCATTACATACATACACACACAACATGCATTACATATATACATACACAACATGCATTACATATATACATACTTACACAACATGCATTACATACACACACACACACAACATGCATTACATATATACATACTTACACAACATGCATTACATACACACACAACATGCATTACATATATACATACACAACATGCATTACATATATACATACTTACACAACATGCATTACATACACACAAAACATGCATTACATACAGACATACTTACAAAACATGCATTACATACACACAAACATGCATTACATACACACACACACACACAAACACAACATGCATTACATACACACACACACAAACACAACATGCATTACATACACACAAAACATGCATTACATATATACATACTTACAAAACATGGATTACATACACACACACACAAACATGCATTACATACACACACACAAACACAACATGCATTACATACACCCAAAACATGTATTACATATATACATACTTACACAACATGCATTACATACACACACACAAACACAACATGCATTACATACACCCAAAACATGTATTACATATATACATACTTACACAACATACATTACATACACACACATACATTACATACACACACCATACATTACATACACACACAACATACACACACAAACATACATTACATACACACAAACATACATTACATACAAAAACACACACAACATACATTACATACACACACACAAACAACATACATTACATACACAACATACATTACACACACACACACACAAACAACATGCATTACATACACACACACACAACATGAATTACACACACAAACACAACATGCATTACATACATACATACAAAACATGCATTACATACACACACACAAACACAACATGCATTACATATACATACATACACAACATGCATTACACACACAACATGCATTACATACACACACACACAAACATGCATTACATACACACACACAAACACAACATGCATTACATACACACACAAACACAACATGCATTACATACACACACAAACAACATGCATTACATATATACAGTACATACACAACATACATTACATACACACACATAGATTACATACACACACCATACATTACATACACACACAACATACACACACAAACATACATTACATACACACAAACATACATTACATACACACACACAACATACATTACATACACACACAACATACATTACATACACACAAACAAACAAACATACATTACATACACAACATACATTACACACACAACATGCATTACACACACACAAACACAACATGCATTACATACATACAAAACATGCATTACATACACACACACAAACACAACATGCATTACATATACATACATACACAACATGCATTACACACACAACATGCATTGCATACACACACACAAACACAACATGCATTACATATATACATTCTTACACAACATGCATTACACACACACATACACAACATGCATTACACACACACATACACAACATGCATTACATATATACATACTTACAAAACATGCATTACATACACACACACAAACACAACATGCATTACATATATACATACACAACATGCATTACACACACAACATGCATTGCATACACACACAAACACAACATGCATTACATATATACATACTTACACAACATGCATTACACACACACATACACAACATGCATTACATATATACATACTTACAAAACATACATTACATACATACACAACATGCATTGCATACACACACACTAACACACACTGCAATCGATACAACTACAAAAGAAGGCGGTTTATTCATGTGTAATCATCATGACTGCCTGCGCCAGAGTCTATATTTCTGCTGCTGACTTGCTTTAGTCTCAGCATTAATATCCCAAATCTGTACACAAACACCTCAATAATACCGCACACTCCTAAATCTGTTCTTAAAGGGAAATTAAACCCAAAAGGTTTTTTCATAATATAGATAGAACATACAACTTTACCCAATTTTCCATTTTACTTCTATTATCAAATTTGCTTTATTATTTTGGTATGTTTATTTAAAAAGCAGGAATGTAAAGCTTAGGAGCCAGACCATTTTAGGTTCAGCACTCTGCATAGTGCTTTCTTATTGGTGGGTACATTTAACCAATAATAAGCGTAACCCAGGTTCTGAACTTAAAAATGGGCCGGCTCCTAAGCTTTACATTCCTGCTTTTTAAAGATAGCAAGAGAACGAAGAAAAATTGATAATAGGAGTTAAATTAGAAAATTGCTGTTCTATCTGAACCATGAAAGACAAAAACTTTGGGTTTACTATCCCTTTAATTCCTGTCATTACACATGCAGGATTTATTAAAAGAAAAACAAATTAGTCTAACAAAGATCTCAACAGTCTAATCACTTGGATTGGGTCTATGGTTCTAATAACAATATCAGTGTTCTTCACAGACTATTTTGCCTGCCGTCAGACTTATGAAGTAGCCCCCTAGTGTAATACTTTGCAATATATTATAAAAAAATATCATTTATAAATGTTACTTAAAGGGACCTTAAACACTTACATTTAATGCTTTGAAGTGTAAATATAATGTAAATAGTGTAAATTATAATGTTATAAATCAAACTACATTTCTTCCCCATAATATATAAACCTATGTTCTTATTATTTATTTTGTAACTCTGTTTCCCCATTCCTTTGCTCATCTGTCCCGGCACTGCAGAAGTGCTGGGGACTATTCCGGATGTGGCTAAGCTCCTGGCTGTGAGCGCGCACGCATTAGAATGTCTCACTCTTTTGCAATACCAGAGGCACACTTCACTACCATTAAACACAGCTATAGCAGCGATTGTAAGTGTGCCTCTGACTGAGAACTGAAAGCGGCAGCTATCAATAAATACTTAAATAAGTTTGTTAATTGTGCAAAAAATAGATTGATGAAAATCAGCTCCTCTAATACAGCTGTCATATAAATGGTGATGAAGCTCGCTCTCAGCAACTGAGTGAGCGAGCTTCATAGATGTAGGAGACATTTTATGTTGTATGCATGCGCATTTCTATTCACGGGAGCGTGCAGTGGAAATTAAACTTTCAAAGGGATTTACATAATCAGAAGGTGGTCAATTGGTACTTTCATAATAATAAAAACAGAATTTATGCTTACCTGATAAATTACTTTCTCCAACGGTGTGTCCGGTCCACGGCGTCATCCTTACTTGTGGGAATATCTCTTCCCCAACAGGAAATGGCAAAGAGTCCCAGCAAAGCTGGCCATATAGTCCCTCCTAGGCTCCGCCCACCCCAGTCATTCGACCGACGGACAGGAGGAAAAATATAGGAGAAACCATATGGTACTGTGGTGACTGTAGTTAGAGAAAATAATTCATCAGACCTGATTAAAAAACCAGGGCGGGCCGTGGACCGGACACACCGTTGGAGAAAGTAATTTATCAGGTAAGCATAAATTCTGTTTTCTCCAACATTGGTGTGTCCGGTCCACAGCGTCATCCTTACTTGTGGGAACCAATACCAAAGCTTTAGGACACGGATGAAGGGAGGGAGCAAATCAGGTTACCTAAACGGAAGGCACCACGGCTTGCAAAACCTTTCTCCCAAAAATAGCCTCCGAAGAAGCAAAAGTATCAAATTTGTAAAATTTGGCAAAAGTGTGCAGTGAAGACCAAGTCGCTGCCTTACATATCTGGTCAACAGAAGCCTCGTTCTTGAAGGCCCATGTGGAAGCCACAGCCCTAGTGGAGTGAGCTGTGATTCTTTCAGGAGGCTGCCGTCCGGCAGTCTCATAAGCCAATCGAATGATGCTTTTAAGCCAAAAGGAAAGAGAGGTAGAAGTCGCTTTTTGACCTCTCCTTTTACCAGAATAGACAACAAACAAAGAAGATGTTTGTCTGAAATCTTTTGTAGCCTCTAAATAGAATTTTAGAGCACGGACTACGTCCAAATTGTGTAACAAACGTTCCTTCTTTGAAACTGGATTCGGACATAAAGAAGGTACAACTATCTCCTGGTTAATATTCTTGTTAGAAACAACCTTTGGAAGAAAACCAGGCTTAGTACGCAAAACCACCTTATCTGCATGGAACACCAGATAGGGCGGAGAACACTGCAGAGCAGATAACTCTGAAACTCTTCTAGCAGAAGAAATAGCAACCAAAAACAAAACTTTCCAAGATAGTAACTTAATATCTATGGAATGTAAAGGTTCAAACGGAACCCCTTGAAGAACTGAAAGAACTAGATTTAGACTCCAGGGAGGAGTCAAAGGTCTGTAAACAGGCTTGATCCTAACCAGAGCCTGAACAAATGCTTGAACATCTGGCACAGCTGCCAGACGTTTGTGTAGTAAGACAGATAAAGCAGAAATCTGTCCCTTTAGAGAACTTGCAGATAATCCTTTCTCCAAACCTTCTTGTAGAAAGGAGAGAATCTTAGGAATTTTTATCTTATTCCATGGGAATCCTTTGGATTCACACCAACAGATAAATCTTTTCCATATTTTATGGTAAATTTTTCTAGTTTAAACACCAAAAACTCTTAACCATCTCCGTGGAGATGTTGCCTGTGCAACGGCAAAGAGAATGACTGGGGTGGGCGGAGCCTAGGAGGGACTATATGGCCAGCTTTGCTGGGACTCTTTGCCATTTCCTGTTGGGGAAGAGATATTCCCACAAGTAAGGATGACGCCGTGGACCGGACACACCAATGTTGGAGAAAAGGTTATTCTACAATGTGTATACTTAATAAAATATATAATTGTTAAATGTAGAAGGTTTTAAATTATTCAATGCACAAATTAACTGCACAATTTAACAAACTGATTTAAATGATAATCAAAACATTTATTATCTAATGTTAGCTTAAAGGGACACTCAAGTCAAACTTTTATGATTCAGATAGAGCAGCAGTTTTAAGACACTTTCCATTTACATCTTTTTATATTCACACTTTCTGAGGAACAAGATCCTACTGAGCATGTGCACAAACTCACAGGGTAAACGTATACTATTCTGTGATTGGCTGATGTCTGTCACATGATACAGGGGGACGGAAAATGGGAGAAAAAGTACATTTGTCGGAATATAAATTATTGTCTTTTTTTATTATGCACTTGTTAATTATGCAGTTCTACTGCTTTGTGTGGTCCTAATGCTGGGTAGTCAGTAAAATCAGCCAGGTGGCACAACCACTAAAAGGGCACACATATCTCCATTCCAAACCATGGGCATTAATATGGAGCCCCCCCCCCCCCCTTTGAGACTTTAACAGCTGGCACTCTTCTGGGAAGGCTTTACACAAGATTTTGAAGTGTGCCTGGGGAATTTGTGCCCATTCAGCCAAAAGAACATTTGTAGGGACAAGCACTAATGCTAGACAAGAAGGTCTGGCTTACAATCTGTATTGCAATTCATCCCAAAGGTGTTCAGTGGGGTTGAGGTCAGGGCCCTTTGAGGACCACTTGAGTTCCTCCACACTAAACTTATCAAATCATATCTTCATGGACCTCGCTTTGTGCATCGGGGGACACAGTCATGCTGGAACAGGAAAGGTCCTTTCTCAAACTGTTGCCACAAAGTTGAAAGCAACCAATTGTCTAAAATGTCTTTGTATCCTGTAGCATTAATATGATCCTTAAAGGGACACTCCGGTCAAAGGAAACTTTAAAGGGACAGTCAACACCAGAATTTTTGTTGTTTAAAAAGAAAGATAATCCCTTTATTACCCATTCCCCAGTTTTGCATAACCATCACAGTTATAATAATACACGTTTTACCTCTGTGATTACCTTGTATCTAAGCTTCTGCTGACTGCCCCCTTATTTCAGTTCTTTTGACAGACTTGCATTTTAGCCAATCAGTGCTCAGTCCTAGGTCACTTTACGTGCATGAGCTCAATGTTATCTATATGAAACATGTGAACTAATGCCCTCTAGTGGTCAAAATGTATTCAGATTAGAGGCAGTCTTCAAGGTCTAAGAAATTAGCATATGAACCTCCTAGTTTTAGCTTTCAACTAAGAATACCAAGAGAACAAAGCAAAATTGGTGATAAAAGTAAATTGGGAAGTTGTTTAAAATTGCATGCCCTATTTAAAACATGAAAGTTTTTTTTGGACTTGACTGTCCCTTTAATGATTCAGATAGAACATGCAAATCTAAACAACTTTCCGATTTACTACCATTAAAAAAAATGTGCAGTCTTTTTATATTTACACTTTTTGAGTTACCAGCTTCTACTGAGCATTGCAAGAATTCACAGAATATACATGCATTTGCGATTGGCTGATGGCTGTCACATGGTACAGGGGGAGTGGAAATAGACATAACTGAAATTTGTCAGAAAAAAAATCTACTAACCATTTGAAGTTCAGACTAAGTGCTATTGTATTGTCTTGTTATCTTGCATTTGTTGATTATGCAAATCTAATGTATTTACTGGTCCTTTAAGATGAGCCCAAACCCTGAAAAACAGCCCCAGACCATTACCCCTCCACATCCAAACCTTACAGTAAGAACTATACATTCTTCTGGCATCCACCACCCACAGATTCTTCCATCAAACTACCAGATAGTTAAGTGGGATTCACCACTCCAAAGAACTTGTTTCCAGAATCCAGTGGCAGCATGCTTTACACCACTCCAGCGGACACTTGGCATTGCGATGTTGAGGCTTGTGCACAATTGCTTTTCAATGGAAACCCCATTTCATGAAGCTTCTGTCCACAATTATTGTGCTGATGTTGCTTCTAGAGTCAATCTGAAACTCTGTAGTGAGTGATGCAACACACAATAGGTGATCTGTACACAATTCGTGCTTCAGCACTTGGCAGCCCCATATCTGAGTTTGCGTGGTCTACCAAATCGTGGCTGAGCTGTTGCTGCTGCTAGATGCTTTCACTTAGCACTTACAGCTGATCTACAAGGGCAGAAACTTCATAAACTGACTTCTGAGAAAGGAGACATCTTATGACAGTGTCACGTTAGTCATGAAGTTCTTCAGTACGGCCCATTGTATCAATGTTTGTCTATGGAGTTTTTATAACTATATGCTGGATTTTATGTACCTGTTAGCAATGTGTGTGGCTGAAACATAGGAACACGCTATATAAAATGAGTGTGTGCATAAATATATATAAGCAGGATATGACATTTGTCGACAGACGATTTTCAGCAGTTGTGGATAACCTAGAGTACGCCCACACAAATCATGTTATGTTTTTTAGTACGCCCACACAAATCATGTTATGTTTTTTAGTACGCCCACACAAATCATGTTATGTTTTTTAGTACGCCCACACAAATCATGTTATGTTTTTTAGTACGCCCACACAAATCATGTTATGTTTTTTAGTACGCCCACACAAATCATGTTATGTTTTTTAGTACGCCCACACAAATCATGTTATGTTTTTTAGTACGCCCACACAAATCATGTTATGTTTTTTAGTACGCCCACACAAATCATGTTATGTTTTTTAGTACGCCCACACAAATCATGTTATGTTTTTTAGTACACCCACACAAATCATGTTATGTTTTTTAGTACGCCCACACAAATCATGTTATGTTTTTTAGTACGCCCACACAAATCATGTTTGTTTTTTTAGTACGCCCACACAAATTATGTTTGTTTTTTAGTACGCCCACACAAATTATGTTTGTTTTTTAATACGCCCACACAAATCATGTTATGTTTTTTAGTACGCCCACACAAATCATGTTATGTTTTTTAGTACGCCCACACAAATCATGTTATGTTTTTTAGTACGCCCCACATAGTATAAGTGCAAAACAGCAGCATGTAAATCAGAATGCCCTTAATATTTATTTTAAAAGAATCGTGGTACCACATTTAATATCAATTCCCCTTCACACAAAAAAAACAAAAATTAGGATTTGTACAACTGTATTTTCCAGTAGAACCTATAATTCTGTTATCACTTTGTTGCACCATCCTACTATGCATTAAATAAATAAGAATAAAACCTACGCACATAGAAAAATGTTAAAACTACACAAAATTATTATTTCACAGAGAAGACTTAATTCATGTCCCTGTCTTTTTTATTATTATTTAAACATCCTATTAGAATATCCACATGTACATTTGCTCAGAGAAACACACGTGTGTGAGTCATTCCTTTAGTCAGGGAAACGCATGTGTGTAAGTCATTCCTTTAGTCAGGGAAACGCACATATGTGTGAGCCATTCTTTTACTCAGAGAAACACGCATGCGTGCGAGTCATTAGTCAGGGAAACACGCATGTGTGTGAGCCATTCTTTTAGTCAGAGAAACACGCATGTGTGTGAGCCATTCCTTTAGTCAGGGAAACACGCATGTGTGTGAGCCATTCCTTTAGTCAGGGAAACACGCATGTGTGTGAGCCATTCTTTTAGTCAGAGAAACACGCATGTGTGTGAGCCATTCCTTTAGTCAGGGAAACACGCATGTGTGTGAGCCATTCCTTTAGTCAGGGAAACACGCATGCGTGTGAGTCATTCCTTTAGTCAGGGAAAAACACGTGTGAGCCATTCCTTAAGTCAGAGAAACACGCATGTGTGTGAGCCATTCCTTAAGTCAGAGAAACACGCATGTGTGTGAGCCATTCCTTAAGTCAGAGAAACACAAATTTGTGCGAGTCATTCCTTAAGTCAGAGAAACACAAATTTGTGCGAGTCATTCCTTAAGTCAGAGAAACACAAATTTGTGCGAGTCATTCCTTAAGTCAGAGAAACACACATTTGTGCGAGTCATTCCTTTGCACAGAGAAACACGCATTTGTGCGAGTCATTCCTTTGCACAGAGAAACACGCATTTGTGCGAGTCATTCCTTTGCACAGAGAAACACGCATTTGTGCGTGTCATTCCTTTGCTCAGAGAAACACACAATTGTGCGAGTTATTCCTTTGCACAGAGAAACACACAATTGTGCGAGTCATTCCTTTGCTCAGAGAAACACACATTTGTGAGCCATTCCCCTAACAGTCAGGAATAAATGAAAGCAGCAATACGGTCTCACGCCCTTTTTTGAACTTATGAGTGGAGTGAGGGGTCTGAAAGGGTCAGCACATTATCTGCTGCAGACTGATCAGAAGGGGAGACAGAAGCTCTCTAATAGTTCCTCCACCAATCCCCAGAGAATCCCACTAGTGCCCAGGGATGCAGGTGATCTCCATTTCTTACATCCTAGAGGAACAAGAGACAGCTCACTAAAAAAGGGCTTCCCTTCTTTCAATTAAGGGTTTGTATGTCACAAATTCTCAACCCCCCCCCCGCCCCCACAATGCACAGTGAGAAAGTGCCTTGCTGTTTGCACACTTCCTCTTTATGTGTGACGTCATCACATACCATGTGACAGCATCATCAGCTGCAAGTCCCTGAGCAACAGACGTGCATTTCTTCCCTTTCAGACATTTGTAAATACAAATAAGTAATGGCACTTAAAAAGGATGTATTTATTCATTTGTTAAAAGGATAATTAAAGGAATACTAAACCCATTTTTTTTTCTTTATAATTCAGATAGAGCATGCAATTTTAAGCAACTTTCTAATTTACTCCTAATATCTATCTTTATTTAAAAATCAGGAATTTATTGCTTAGGAGCCAGCCCATTTTAGGTTCAGCACCCTGGATAGCGCTTGCTTACTGGTGGCTACATTTAACAAACCAATAAGCAAGCATAACCCAGGTTCTCAACCAAAAATGGTCCGGCTCTTAAAGGGGCAGTAAACCTGGAAAATAATGTTATATAATTCTGCACATAGTGCAGAATTATATAACATTATCTTAGCCAAACTTTATGCAACATATTATTGAAATTTAATTTAAAAAAAAAAAAAAGAGGGTTTTTCAGACCACCGCTCTTGCTCTACTGAGTGTCTGGTTTTCCCCCTCTGGGCAGCTGTCTAATCACAGCCCAGCCCAATCGCGCCATTACACTCAATGCAGCTCGCTCCTGCTCTGTCTGATAGCGGGAGCGAGCTGCATTGAGTGTAATGGCGTAATTGGGCCGGGCTGTGACTAGACAGCTGCCCAGATGCGCTCAGGGGGAAAACCAGACCCGCTCAGATGAGCAAGAGCGGCGGTCTGAAAAACCCTCTTTTTTTAAATCAAATTTCACCGGCAATATTATGTTGCATAAAGTTTGGCTAAGATAATGTTATATAATTCTGCACTATGTGCAGAATTACATAACATTATTTTCTAGGTTTCCTGCCCCTTTAAGCTTTACATTCCTGCTTTTTGAATAAAGATAGCAAGAGAACAAAGAAAAAACAAAATTTATGCTTACCTGATAAATTTATTTCTCTTGTGGTGTATCCAGTCCACGGGTTCATCCATTACTTGTGGGATATTCTCCTTCCCAACAGGAAGCTGCAAGAGGACACCCACAGCAGAGCTGTCTATATAGCTCCTCCCCTAACTGCCACCCCCAGTCATTCGACTGAAGACAAGCAAGAAAAAAGGAGAAACTATAGGGTGCAGTGGTGACTGTAGTTTAAAAAATAAAAAACACCTGCCTTAAAATGACAGGGCGGGCCGTGGACTGGATACACCACAAGAGAAATAAATTTATTAGGTAAGCATAAATTTTGTTTTCTCTTGTTAAGGTGTATCCAGTCCACGGGTTCATCCATTTCTTGTGGGATACCAATACCAAAGCTTTAGGACACGGATGAAGGGAGGGACAAGGCAGGAACTTAAACGGAAGGCACCACTGCCTGTAAGACCTTTCTCCCAAAAATAGCCTCCGAAGAAGCAAAAGTATCGAATTTGTAGAATTTAGAAAAAGTGTGAAGCGAAGACCAAGTCGCCGCCTTACAAATCTGTTCAACAGAGGCCTCATTTTTAAAAGCCCATGTGGAAGCCACCGCTCTAGTGGAATGAGCTGTAATTCTTTCAAGAGGCTGCTGGCTAGCAGTCTCATAAGCTAAGCGGATTATGCTTCTCAGCCAAAAAGAAAGAGAAGTTGCCGAAGCCTTTTGGCCTCTCCTCTGTCCAGAGTAGACAACAAACAAAGCAGATGTTTGACGAAAATCCTTCGTAGCTTGTAAATAAAACTTTAAAGCACGAACCACATCAAGATTGTGTAAAAGACGTTCCTTCTTTGAGGAAGGATTAGGACATAATGAAGGAACAACAATCTCCTGATTGATGTTCTTATTAGATACAACCTTAGGAAGAAACCCAGGTTTGGTACGCAAAACTACCTTATCTGCATGGAAAATCAGATAAGGGGAATCACACTGTAAAGTAGATAACTCCGAAACTCTTCGAACCGAGGAGATAGCTACTAGGAACAGAACTTTCCAAGATAAAAGTTTAATATCTATGGAATGCAAAGGTTCAAACGGAACCCCTTGAAGAACTTTAAGAACTAAATTTAAACTCCATGGCGGAGCAACAGGTTTAAACACAGGCTTAATTCTAACTTAAGCCTGACAAAACGCCTGAACGTCTGGAACCTCAGCCAGACGTTTGTGCAAAAGAATAGACAGAGCAGAAATCTGTCCCTTTAAGAAAGTTTAAGGAACTAGCAGACAATCCTTTCTCCAATCCCTCTTGGAGAAAGGATAAGATTCTAGGAATCCTGACTTTACTCCATGAGTAACCCTTGGATTCACACCAATGAAGATATTTACACCATATCTTATGATAGATTTTCCTAGTGACAGGCTTTCGAGCATGAATTAAGGTATCAATGACCGACTCGGAAATACCACGCTTTGATAGAATCAAGCGTTCAATCTCCAAGCAGTCAAAAGCAGAGAAATTAGATTTGGATGTTTGAAAGGACCTTGAAGTAGAAGACAATATTCTAGGAATCCTAACCTTACTCCATGAGTAATTCTTGGATTCACACCAATAAGGATATTTACTCCATATCTTGTGGTAGATTTTCCTGGTAACAGGCTTTCGTGCCTGTATTAAGGCATCAATGACTGACTCGGAGAAGCCACGCTTTGATAGAATCAAGCGTTCAATCTCCATGCAGTCAGTCTCAGAGAAATTAGATTTGGATGATTGAAAGGACCTTGTATCAGAAGGTCCTGTCTTAGAGGCAGAGTCCATGGTGGAAAGGATGACATGTCCACCAGATCTGCATACCAAGTCCTGCGTGGCCACGCAGGAGCTATCAAAATCACCGAAGCTCTCTCCTGCTTGATCTTGGCAATCAGACAAGGAAGCAGAAGAAACGACCAGGGCGCTGCTAGAGCATCTATCAGCGCTGCCTTGGGATCCCTGAACCTGGACCCGTAACGAGGAAGCTTGGAGTTCTGACGAGACG
Organism: Bombina bombina; assembly: GCF_027579735.1. Taxonomy (NCBI): domain Eukaryota; kingdom Metazoa; phylum Chordata; class Amphibia; order Anura; family Bombinatoridae; genus Bombina; species Bombina bombina. Next base: position 1,135,469,233 of record NC_069503.1, read on the forward strand.
CCATGAGATCCAGTTCTGGTTTGCCCCATAGTTGAATCAACTGGGCAAATACCTCCGGATGGAGCTCCAACTCCCACGGATGAAAAGTCTGCCGACTTAGGAAATCCGCCTCCCAGTTCTCTACTCCTGGGATATGGATAGCTGAAAGATGGCAAGAGTGAACCTCTGCCCATAGAATTATCTTTGAAACCTCCAACATCGCCAGGGGGCTCCTTGTTCCCCCCTGATGGTTGATATAGGCTACAGTCGTGATGTTGTCCGACTGAAATCTGATGAACCTGACCGCAGCTAGCTGAGGCCAAGCCTGAAGAGCATTGAATATCGCTCTTAGTTCCAGAATGTTTAATCGGAAGGAGGGCTTCCTCCTGAGTCCACAAACCCTGAGCCTTCAGGGAGTTCCAGACTGCGCCCCAGCCCAGAAGGCTGGCATCTGTCGTCACTATAGTCCATTCTGGCCTGCGGAAGCTCATTCCCCTGGACAGATGGACCCAAGATAGCCACCAGAGAAGAGAATCCCTGGTCTCTTGATCCAGATTTAGCAGAGGGGACAAATCTGTGTAATCCCCATTCCACTGATTGAGCATGCAAAGTTGCAGTGGTCTGAGATGTAGGCAGGCAAACGGAACTATGTCCATTGCTGCTACCATTAAGCCGATTACTTCCATACACTGAGCCACTGATGGCTGAGAAGTGGAATAAAGAGCACGGCAGGAAGTTAGAAGCTTTGACAACCTGACCTGTCAGAAAAATCTTCATTTCTACTGAATCTATCAGAGTTCTTAGGAAGGAAACTCTTGTGAGAGGGGAGAGAGAACTCTTTTCTTCGTTCACCTTCCACCCATGAGACCTCAGGAATGCCAGAACAATGTCCGTATGGGACTTGGCGATTTGAAAATTCGACGCCTGTATCAGAATGTCGTCTAGGTAAGGATCCACCGCTATGCCTCGTGGCCTTAGAACCGCCAGTAGGGACCCTAGAACCTTCGTAAAAATTCTTGGTGCTGTGGCTAACCCGAAGGGAAGAGCCACAAACTGGTAATGCCTGTCTAGGAAGGCAAACCTGAGAAACCGATGATGACCTCTGTGTATCGGAATGTGGAGATAAGCATCCTTTAAGTCCACGGTAGTCATATATTGACCCTCCTGGATCATAGGTAGGATGGTTCGAATAGTCTCCATCTTGAAGGATGGGACCCTGAGAAATTTGTTTAGGATCTTGAGATCCAAGATTGGTCTGAAAGTTCCCTCTTTTTTGGGAACTATAAACAGATTTGAATAGAATCCTTGCCCCTGTTCCTCCCTTGGAACTGGGTGGATCACTCCCATAACCAGAAGGTCTTGAACGCAACGTAAGAAGGCCTCTCTCTTTATCTAGTTTGCAGATAATTGTGAGAGATGAAATCTCCCCTTTGAAGATGAGGCTTTGAAATCCAGAAGATATCTCTGGGAAACAATCTCCAGAGCCCAGGGATCCTGGACGTCTCTTGCCCAAGCCTGGGCGAAGAGAGAAAGTCTGCCCCCTACTAGATCCGATCCCGGATCGGGGGCTACTCCTTCATGCTGTCTTAGAGGCAGCAGCAGGTTTTTTGGCCTGCTTTCCCTTGTTCCAAGCCTGGTTAGGTCTCCAGACTGGCTTGGACTGGGCAAAATTTCCTTCTTGCTTTGCAGTAGAGGAAGTTGAAGCTGCGCCACTGTTGAAGTTTCGAAAGGAATGAAAATTAGTCTGTTTGGTCCTTAATTTGTTGGACCTATCCTGGGGAAGGGCGTGGCCTTTTCCTCCAGTAATATCAGAAATGATCTCCTTCAGTCCAGGCCCGAATAGGGTCTGCCCTTTGAAGGGGATGTTGAGAAGCTTAGACTTTGAAGTAACGTCAGCTGACCACGATTTAAGCCATAGCACCCTACGCGCCTGAATGGCAAAACCTGAATTCTTAGCCGTTAGCTTTGTTAAATGAAAAACGGCGTCAGAAATAAATGAATTGGCTAACTTAAGAGCTTTAAGCCTGTCTAGGATATCATCCAATGGGGTCTCCACCTGTAGAGCCTCTTCAAGAGACTCGAGCCAGAAAGCCGCTGCAGCAGTGACTGGGGCAATGCATGCAAGAGGCTGGAGAATAAAACCTTGTTGTATAAAGATTCTCTTAAGGAAACCACAACTGTCCTCGACGGGGATAGTTGTACGCTTAGCTAGGGTAGAGACTGCTCCCTCCACCTTAGGGACCGTCTGCCACGAGTCCCGTGTAGGAGCATCTATGGGAAACATCTTTTTAAAAGCAGGAGGGGGAGAGAACGGCACACCTGGTCTATCCCATTCCTTAGTAATAATTTCTGAAAACCTCTTAGGGATTGGAAAAACATCAGTGTAAACAGGCACTGCAAAGTATTTGTCCATTTTACACAATTTCTCTGGGACTACAATGGTGTCACAGTCATCCAGAGTTGCTAAAACCTCCCTGAGCAACAAGCGGAGGTGTTCAAGCTTAAACTTAAATGCTGTCATTTCAGAGTCAGACTGAAGAAACGTCTTCCCTGAATCAGAAAAATCACCCACAGATAGAAGCTCTCCTGCTTCGGCTTCTGTACATTGTGAGGGTATATCAGACATAGCTACTAAAACGTCAGAAAGCTCTGTATTTGTTCTAGCCCCAGAGCTGTCTCGCTTTCCTTGTAACCCTGGCAGTTTGGACAATACCTCTGTGAGGGTATGATTCATAACTGCCGCCATGTCTTGTAAGGTAAACGCATTGGACGCGCCAGATGTACTTGGCGTCACTTGCGCGAGAGATATAGGTTCTGACACATTGGGAGAGCTAGGTGGTTTAACCTCCCTTTTGTCAGTCTGAGAAACCTCTGGTGATAAATCTTTAAAACCCATAATATGGTCTTTATAACTTATAGAAAGGTCAGTGCATTTGGTACACATTCTAAGAGGGGGTTCCACAATGGCTTCTAAACATAATGAACAAGGAGTTTCCTCTATGTCAGACATGTTTAACAGACTAGTAATGAGACCAGCGAGCTTGGAAAACACTTTAATAAATGTGAAAAAGCAATTAAACAAAAACGGTACTGTGCCTTTAAGAGAAAAAAAACTACCACATAAACTGCAAAACAGTGTTAAAAAGTAGTAAACTCTACGAAATTTTTACAGTGTGTATAAGAGAGTAAAGCAGCATTGCACCCACTTGCAAATGGATGATTAACCCCTTAGGCCCCAAACCGGATTAGAAAAATGGTAAAACCGTTAAAAAACAGTCAAACACACTGCCACAGCTCTGTTGTGGCTCCTACCTGCCCTTAAACACGATTTTTGCAGGAAAAAAAACCCTCTATAGTGGTCCTAGATGCCAGAGGACTCCTTTAGGGAAGCTGGATGTCTCAGTCTGAATATCAACTGCGCATAAAGTGCGCGAAAATAGGCCCCTCCCACCATGCACTCAATGTCAGAGGGCATTAAAAAATACTCCTAGGAGTAATCTAACAAGCCATGTGGAAAACTAGGCCCCAAATAAAGATTTATCACCCTCAGAGAAAAAACGTTTTTTTTTTTTAAGTTATGCAAACGTTTTTACACTAAGTAATATGAGAGTTAACATGAATATTACCCTTATCTTGTAAGCATGATCTCAGTCGTTGTTAAATCACTGTATCAGGCTTACCTCAAATATAACAGGCACTGTCAGCATTTTCTAGACCTTATCATCTCTCTAGAAAAAAATATACTGAACATACCTCAAAGCAGGTAATCTGCAAACCGTCCCCCCAACTGAAGTTTTCTTTCTATACTCTTCAGTTATGTGTGAGAACAGCAATGGACCTTAGTTACAAACCGCTAAGATCATCAACCTCCAGGCAGATTCTTCTTCCAATTTCTGCCTGAGAGTAAAACAGTACAACGCCGGTACCGTTTAAAAATAACAAACTCTTGATTGAAGGTAAAAACTACACTAAGTCACCACATATCTCTTGATACTTCCTTTCTTGTCGAGAGTTGCAAGAGAATGACTGGGGGTGGCAGTTAGGGGAGGAGCTATATAGACAGCTCTGTTGTGGGTGTCCTCTTGCAACTTCCTGTTGGGAAGGAGAATATCCCACAAGTAATGGATGAACCCATGGACTGGATACACCTTTACAAGAGAAAAATGTATAATAGGAGTAAATTAGAAAGTTGCTTAAAATTGCAGCTCTATCTGAATTATCAAGGAAAAAAATGGGTTTAGTGTGCCTTTAAGTACGAAGAAAATAACTATGGTTATTTTTTAAATAGGATTATCTCTTTAACTAACAAACAATCTAACCAAGTTTTGTTAATTTGTTGATCAGTTTATTTGTCTGCGATCAAATATTCCAAAAAAACGTAAAAGTGCATGGGCCTATGCAAAGCACACTAGCATTTGTAAGCAACCTCAAATATATAATGACTGACAGGTAGAATAGCACTAATGACTGATTGTTTAATACAATTTGGATAAAGTAAATGGAGCAAAACATGAACAAAGAGTTGTTTTATGGAGGAAAGTTCATAAAGCAAATCAGATGGTCATTATACCTTACAGTAATCAAAGCTCGGATACGCTGCATACTCTGGTTTTCAAGGGGTTAAGCCTAACCCTAGATTTAAACATAATAGACTTTCACCCACGATAATGCAGCACTGATACAGTGATACCCAAGACAAGTATGTTTTACCAGAGGAGAGCTGCTTTAGAATCTGCAGGTATATTTCAGTAATGTTACCTACCTTGTTGCTTGGCCGGGGGCAACCTCCGTAGTCTGTGCTTCGTTAGCTGTACTAGGCCTTTAGGGGAGATTCTTTTGAGAGCTGTTGGGGACTTGACCCGAGGGGAGATGCGTCGCCGCAGGCAGTAGCGACCCTTCATAGTCAGTGGGGCTAAAGGTGAAGACTTCTTATCCACAGGGGAACTGCAGGAAATCACAAGCACAATCAGAGGGAAATGACTGCACAGCCTGCTACAAATGCTGCGATTTCCAGAATTAAATCAAGCAGACAAAAGCAGTAATCATAATAAAGCAATGCAAAAGCACAACTTTACAATTTCCTCATTAAAAAAACAAGACCAGGGTACAACAAATTAATGCAAAATTTAGGAGTCAACCCAAACCCCTAGGTTGCCAATAACACACACACACACACTACAATGATGCATCACTCAGTTGCCAGTATCACACATACACTACAATGATTTATCACTCAGTCACCAGTAACACACACACTACAATGATTCATCACTCAGTGGCCAGTAACACATACACTACAGTGATTCATTACTCAGTCACCAGTAACACACAATACAGTGATTCATCACTCCGTCACCAGTAACACACAATACAGTGATTCATTACTCAGTTGCCAGTAACACACACTACAGTGATTCATTTCTCAGTCGCCAGTAAAAAAACATAATTTATGCTTACCTGATAAATTTATTTCTCTTGTAGTGCATCCAGTCCACGGATCATCCATTACTTGTGGGATATTCTCCTTCCCAACAGGAAGTTGCAAGAGGATCACCCACAGCAGAGCTGCTATATAGCTCCTCCCCTAACTGTCATATCCAGTCATTCGACCGAAAACAAACAGAGAAAGGAGAAACCATAGGGTGCAGTGGTGACTGTAGTTTAATTAAAATTTAGACCTGCCTTAAAAGGACAGGGCGGGCCGTGGACTGGATACACTACAAGAGAAATAAATTTATCAGGTAAGCATAAATTATGTTTTCTCTTGTTAAGTGTATCCAGTCCACGGATCATCCATTACTTGTGGGATACCAATACCAAAGCTAAAGTACACGGATGATGGGAGTGACAAGGCAGGATTAAGCGGAAGGAACCACTGCCCGAAGAACCTTTCTCCCAAAAACAGCCTCCGAAGAAGCAAAAGTATCAAATTTGTAAAATTTTGAAAAAGTGTGAAGCGAAGACCAAGTCGCAGCCTTGCAAATCTGTTCAACAGAGGCCTCATTTTTGAAGGCCCATGTGGAAGCCACAGCTCTAGTAGAATGAGCTGTAATCCTTTCAGGGAGCTGCTGTCCAGCAGTCTCATAGGCTAGGCGTATTACGCTCCGAAGCCAAAAGGACAGAGAGGTTGCCGAAGCTTTTTGACCTCTCCTCTGTCCAGAGTAAACGACAAACAGGGAAGATGTTTGACGAAAATCCTTAGTATCTTGTAAGTAAAACTTCAAGGCACGGATTATGTCCAGATTATGTAAAAGACGTTCCTTCTTTGAAGAAGGATTAGGACACAATGATGGAACAACAATCTCTTGATTGATATTCTTGTTAGAAACCACCTTAGGTAAAAACCCAGGTTTGGTACGCAGAACTACCTTATCTGCATGAAAAATCAGATAAGGAGAATCACATTGTAAGGCAGATAGCTCAGAGACTCTCCGAGCCGAGGAAATAGCCATCAAAAACAGAACTTTCCAAGATAAAAGTTTAATATCAATGGAATGAAGGGGTTCAAACGGAACTCCTTGAAGAACTTTAAGAACCAAGTTTAAGCTCCACGGAGGAGCAACAGGTTTAAACACAGGCTTAATTCTAACCAAAGCCTGGCAAAATGCCTGAACGTCTGGAACCTCTGCCAGACGCTTGTGCAAAAGAATAGACAGAGCAGAAATCTGTCCCTTTAAGGAACTAGCTGATAATCCTTTGTCCAAGCCCTCTTGGAGAAAAGACAATATTCTAGGAATCCTAACCTTACTCCATGAGTAATTCTTGGATTCACACCAATAAGGATATTTACTCCATATCTTGTGGTAGATTTTCCTGGTAACAGGCTTTCGTGCCTGTATTAAGGCATCAATGACTGACTCGGAGAAGCCACACTTTGATAGAATCAAGCGTTCAATCTCCATGCAGTCAGTCTCAGAGAAATTAGATTTGGATGATTGAAAGGACCTTGTATCAGAAGGTCCTGTCTTAGAGGCAGAGTCCATGGTGGAAAGGATGACATGTCCACTAGGTCTGCATACCAAGTCCTGCGTGGCCACGCAGGTGCTATCAGAATCACCGATGCTCTCTCCTGTTTGATTTTGGCAATCAGTCGAGGGAGCAGAGGAAACGGTGGAAACACATAAGCCAGGTTGAAGAACCAAGGCGCTGCTAGAGCATCTATCAGCGTTGCTTCTGGGTCCCTGGACCTGGATCCGTAACAAGGGAGCTTGGCGTTCTGGCGAGACGCCATGAGATCCAACTCTGGTTTGCCCCAACGATGAATCAATTGAGCAAACACCTCCGGATGGAGTTCCCACTCCCCCGGATGGAAAGTCTGACGACTTAGAAAATCCGCCTCCCAGTTCTCCACGCCTGGGATATGGATTGCTGACAGGTGGCCAGAGTGGGACTCTGCCCAGCGAATTATTTTTGAGACTTCTAACATCGCTAGGGAACTCCTGGTTCCCCCTTGATGGTTGATGTAAGCCACAGTCGTGATGTTGTCCGACTGAAATCTGATGAACCTCAGTGTTGCTAACTGAGGCCAAGCCAGAAGAGCATTGAATATCGCTCTTAACTCCAGAATATTTATTGGAAGGAGTTTCTCCTCCTGAGTCCACGATCCCTGTGCCTTCAGGGAGTTCCAGACTGCACCCCAACCTAGAAGGCTGGCATCTGTTGTTACAATTGTCCAATCTGGCCTACGAAAGGTCATACCCTTGGACAGGTGGACCCGAGACAACCACCAGAGAAGAGAATCTCTGGTCTCTTGATCCAGATTTAGCAGAGGGGACAAATCTGTGTAATCCCCATTCCACTGACTCAGCATGCATAATTGCAGCGGTCTGAGATGTAGGCGCGCAAATGGCACTATGTCCATTGCCGCTACCATTAAGCCGATTACCTGCATACACTGAGCCACCAAAGGGCGCGGAATGGAGTGAAGAACACGGCAAGCTTTTAGAAGTTTTGATAACCTGGACTCCGTCAGGTAAATTTTCGTCTCTACAGAATCTATAAGAGTCCCTAAGAAGGAGACTCTTGTGAGTGGGGATAGAGAACTCTTTTCCTCGTTCACTTTCCACCCGTGCGACCTCAGAAATGCCAGAACTATCTCTGTATAAGACTTTGCAACTTTAAAGTTTGACGCCTGTATCAGGATGTCGTCTAGATACGGAGCTACCGCTATGCCTCGCGGTCTTAGAACCGCCAGAAGTGAGCCCAGAACCTTTGTAATGATTTTCGGGGCTGTAGCCAACCCGAAGGGAAGAGCTACAAATTGGTAATGCCTGTCTAGAAAGGCAAACCTTAGAAACCGATGATGGTCTTTGTGAATCGGTATGTGAAGGTAGGCATCCTTTAGGTCCACTGTGGTCATGTACTGACCCTCTTGGATCATGGGTAGGATGGTCCGAATAGTTTCCATTTTGAAAGATGGAACTCTGAGGAATTTGTTTAAGATCTTTAGATCCAAAATTGGTCTGAAGGTTCCCTCTTTTTTGGGAACCACAAACAGATTTGAATAAAAACCCTGTCCTTGTTCCGTCCGCGGAACTGGATGGATCACTCCCATAATTAGGAGGTCTTGCACACAGCGTAGGAATGCCTCTTTCTTTATCTGATTTGCAGATAGCCTTGAAAGATGAAATCTCCCTTGTGGAGGGGAAGCTTTGAAGTCCAGAAGATATCCCTGAGATATGATCTTGAACATCTCTTGCCCATGCCTGGGCGAAGAGAGAAAGTCTGCCCCCTACTAGATCCGTCGCCGGATAGGGGGCCATTCCTTCATGCTGTCTTAGAGGCAGCAGCAGGCTTTCTGGCCTGCTTGCCTTTGTTCCAGGACTGGTTAGGTTTCCAGGCCTGCTTAGATTGAGCAAAAGTTCCCTCTTGCTTTGAAGCGGAGGAAGTTGATGCTGCACCTGCCTTGAAATTTCGAAAGGCATGAAAATTAGACTGTTTGGCCTTTGCTTTGGCCCTGTCCTGAGGAAGGGTATGACCCTTACCTCCAGTAATGTCAGCAATAATTTCCTTCAAACCAGGCCCGAATAAGGTCTGCCCCTTGAAAGGAATAATGAGTAATTTAGACTTCTAAGTCACGTCAGCTGACCAGGATTTAAGCCATAGCGCCCTACGCGCCTGGATGGCGAATCCGGAATTCTTAGCCGTTAGTTTAGTCAAATGAACAATGGCATCAGAAACAAATGAGTTAGCTAGCTTAAGTGTTCTAAGCTTGTCAATAATTTCAGTCAATGGAGCTGTATGGATGGCCTCTTCCAGGGCCTCAAACCAGAATGCCGCCGCGGCCGTGACAGGCGCTATGCATGCAAGGGGCTGTAAAATAAAACCTTGTTGAATAAACATTTTCTTAAGGTAACCCTCCAATTTTTTATCCATTGGATCTGAAAAAGCACAACTGTCCTCAACCGGGATAGTGGTACGCTTTGCTAAAGTAGAGACTGCTCCCTCCACCTTAGGGACCGTCTGCCATAAGTCCCGTGTAGTGGCGTCTATTGGAAACATTTTTCTAAATATAGGAGGTGGGGAAAAAGGCACACCCGGTCTATCCCACTCCTTGCTAATAATTTCTGTAAGCCTTTTAGGTATAGGAAAAACATCAGTACACACCGGCACCGCATAGTATTTATCCAGCCTACACAATTTCTCTGGTACTGCAACTGTGTTACAGTCATTCAGAGCAGCTAATACCTCCCCAAGCAATACACGGAGGTTCTCAAGCTTAAATTTAAAATTAGAAATCTCTGAATCAGGTTTCCCCGAATCAGAGACGTCACCCACAGACTGAAGCTCTCCGTCCTCATGATCTGCATATTGTGACGCAGTATCAGACATGGCCCTTACAGCATCTGCGCGCTCTGTATTTCTCCTAACCCCAGAGCAATCGCGCTTGCCTCTTAATTCAGGCAACCTGGATAATACCTCTGACAGGGTATTATTCATGATTGCAGCCATGTCCTGCAAGGTAATCGCTATGGGCGTCCCTGATGCAATTGGCGCCATATTAGCGTGCATCCCCTGAGCGGGAGGCGAAGGGTCTGACACGTGGGGAGAGTTAGTCGGCATAACTTCCCCCTCGTCAGAATCTTCTGGTGATATTTCTTTTATAGTTAAAGACTGATCTTTACTGTTTAAGGTGAAATCAATACATTTAGTACACATTCTCCTATGGGGCTCCACCATGGCTTTCAAACATAATGAACAAGTTGTTTCCTCTGTGTCACACATGTTTAAACAGACTAGCAATGAGACTAGCAAGCTTGGAAAACACTTTAAACAAGTTTACAAGCAATATAAAAAACACAAATTTTTTCCAAAATTTGAAATAACAGTGAAAAAAGGCAGTTACACTAACAAAATTTTTACAGTGTATGTAACAAGTTAGCAGAGCATTGCACCCACTTGAAAAATGGATGATTAACCCCTTAATACCAAACAGAATAATAACTGACAAAAACGTTGTTTTTTTTTTGTTTGTTTTTTTTTAAAATAGTCACAACAACTGCCACAGCTCTACTCCCTCAAAAACCTTTTGAGCCCTCCAGAGATATCCTGGATCATGCAGGAAGAAGCTGGATGTCTGTGTCTGTAATTTTTGCTGCACAAAAAAACCCCTCCCACTCATATTACAACAGTGGAAAGTCAGGAAACTGTTACTAGGCAGAATTCAAGCCAGCCATGTGGAAAAAAAACTAGGCCCCAATAAGTTTTATCACCAAACATATATAAAAACGATTAAACATGCCAGCAAACGTTTTATATTACATTTTTATAAGAGTATGTATCTCTATTAATAAGCCTGATACCAGTAGCTCTCACTGCATTTAAGGCTTTACTTACATTAGTTCAGTATCAGCAGCATTTTCTAGCAAATTCCATCCCTAGAAATATATTAACTGCACATACCTTATTGCAGGAAAACCTGCACGCCATTCCCTCTCTGAAGTTACCTCACTCCTCAGAATATGTGAGAACAGCCATGGATCTTAGTTACTTCTGCTAAGATCATAGAAAACGCAGGCAGATTCTTCTTCTAAATACTGCCTGAGAAACAGTACACTCCGGTACCATTTAAAAATAACAAACTTTTGATTGAAGAATAAACTAAGTATAAAACACCACACTCCTCTTACGACCTCCATCTTGGTTGAGGCTTGCAAGAGAATGACTGGATATAACAGTTAGGGGAAGAGCTATATAGCAGCTCTGCTGTGGGTGATCCTCTTGCAACTTCCTGTTGGGAAGGAGAATATCCCACAAGTAATGGATGATCCGTGGACTGGATACACTTAACAAGAGAAAAAAACACTACAGTAATTCATCACTCAGTGTTTCTTTAATGATTCAGAGAGAATAGGCAATTGTAAAACAACTTTCCACTTTACTTACATTATCTAATTTGTTTAGTTCTCATGATATCCTTTGTTGAAAAGCTAGGTCGGCTCAGGAGCTGCCGATTGGTGAATGCACACACATATATATATATATATATATATATACACACACACATCATGCTATTGGCTTACCCATGTGCATTGCCTTTTACCCCAACAAAAGGATACCAAGAGAATGAAACAAATGAGTTAATAGAAGTTAATTGCAAAGTTGCTTAAAACCGTATGCTCTATCTCAACAATGAAAGAAAAAAAAATTGAGTTGCATTTCCCTTTACAGCAGTGCATTTTGATTTTAAAGCATAAGTTTTGTGAAATAGACCAGTGGCTGATAAGCACAAATGCCACAAGGTGGCCAGTGACAAGTCTTTTTAGCATGAACATATTTGTTTGAAACATTGTCCCAGGACTAAATAAAACAACTTTTTTGTAAGGGGGTGTGGAGTATAACGAGACGCTAGATCTAGGACATAAACACAAACTATAAGAGGAGAAGGACTTTAGACCCAAAGCTCTCTGGGCTTGTGAGATTCTAGAAGTCATCTCGCCGGTACTGTGAGCCTCTGTTAGCTAAAGGGAGTTTTTATGTTGATAACAGAGGGGTGTCCCTGAATAATAGTAAGTGAAGCAGATGCCTAAAAAATCATAAAATCACATTAAACAATGAAATTTATGCTTACCTGATAAATTTGTTTCTTTCTTGACACGGTGAGTCCACGGATCATAATAATTACTATTGGGGAATATCACTCCTGACCAGCAGGAGGAGGCAAAGAGCACCACATCAAAGCTGTTAAATTGAAGGTAAAACTTTGATGAATGAAAACCCGTTTTTTAAAATACTATTAAAAAACAGGGGCACTTTCATTCATCAAAGTTTAGAAGGCAGCCGTTTTGATTAAAAACTTACCTTTGTTTTTTCACAGCCAGAGCAGCTCCCCCCACCTGGAGATCCTCTCTTCACACATCATCAATGACTAATCCAGCTTCCTCCAATCACGGCATGGCCTCAGGCAATGACTCGCCTGGAGGGAAAGCCGTAATTGGAAGAAATTGGATTAGTCATTGACGACGTGTGAAGAGAGGATCTCTGGGTGGGGGAAGCTGCTCTGACTGTGCAAAGAAGAGAGGTAAGTTTTTAATTAAAATGCTGCTTTGTAAACTTTGATGAATGAAAGTACCCCTGTTTTCAATAGTATTTTTTCATTTTCTTTCTAATGACAAGGTGAGTCCACGGATCATCATAATTACTATTGGAATCAATACCCAAGCTAGAGGACACAGATGATAAGGGAGGGACAAGACAGTTTAGGCTAAACAGAAGGCATCACTGCTTGAAGAACCTTTCTCCCCAAAACAGCCTCAGCTGAAGCAAAAGTATCAAAGTTGTAAAATTTAGAAAAAGTGTGTAAAGATGACCAAGTGGCAGCCTTGCAAATCTGATCTACAAAAGCTCCATTTTTGAAAGCCCAAGTAGAAGAAACAGCCCTCGTGGAATGAGCCATGAGTTTCTCAGGAGGCTGCTGACCAGCAGTCTCATATGCCAAGCGAATAACGCTCCTCAACCAACAAGAAAGAGAAGCAGCGTAGCTTTCTGACCTTTATGCTTCCCAGAAAAAAAAAAAACAAATAAAGAAGAAGAAAATCCTTAGTCGCCTGCAAATAATATTTCAATGCACAAACTACATCCAGATTGTGCAACAAACGTTCCTTATGAGAAGGATTAGGACACAACAAAGGAACAACAATCTCCTGATTAATATTTTTATCAGAAACAACCTTGGGAAGAAAACCTAGTGCAGTACGTAGTACTACCTTATCAGAATGAAAAATAAGGAAAGGAGACTCACACTGCAGCGCAGAAAGCTCTGAAAGTTTTCGAGCCGAAGAGATAGCAACCAAAAATAAAACCTTCCAGGTTAACAACTTAAAATCCAAAGAATGCATAGGCTCAAACAGAGCCTGTTGAAGAACTCTAAGAACTAAATTAAGAATCCAAGGAGGAGTCACAAACTTAACCATAGGCCGGATTCTAACCAAAGCCTGACAAAAAGACTGAACGTCTGGAACATCCGCCAGACGTCTGTGCAACAAAATAGATAAAGCACCCTTCAGGGTACTAGGAGATAAACCCTTCTCCAGACCCTCCTGGAGAAAAGACAAAATCCTCAGAATCCTGACTCTACTCCAAGAGTAGCCTCTGTATACACACCAATACAGATATTTACGCCATATCTTATAATAGATCTTTCTAGTCACAGGCTTATGCGCCTAAAACATAGTCTCAATAACCGCCTCAGAAAAACCATGCTTGGATAAAATCAAGCGTTCAATCTCCAAGCAGTCAGCTACAGAAAACAAAATTTGGGTGAAGGAAGGGCCCCTGAAGTAGAAGGTCCTTCCTTAACGGAACACTCCAAGGTGGAGAGGATGACATCTCCACCAGATCTGCATACCAGATCCTGCGAGGCCACGCTGGCGCAATGAGAATCACCAACGCCCTCTCTTGTCTGATGTGAGCAATAACCCGAGGAAGAAGGGCAAACGGAGGAAACACATATGCCAGACTGAACATCTAAGGAACTGCTAGCGCATCTATCAGTACAGCCTGAGGATCCCTTGACCTCGACCCGTACTTCGGAAGCTTGGCATTCTGCCGAGATGCCATGAGATCCAACTCTGGCTCTTCTCACTTGAGAATCAAGCTGGAATACACCTCCGGATGAAGTTCCCACTCCCCCGGGTGAAATGTCTGTCTGCTCAGAAAATCCGCTTCCCAATTGTCCACCCCTGGAATGTGGATCGCAGATAGACAACAATTGTGAGCCTTCGCCCACTGCATAATCATGGCTACCTCTGTCATGGCCAGGGAATTCCAAGTTCCTTCCTGATGGTTAAAGTAAGCCACTGACGTAATGTTGTCCGACTGAAACCTGATAAACTGGGTTGAAGCTAACTGAGGCCAGGCCAGAAGAGCATTGAAGATAGCCCTCAGCTCTAAGATATTTATGGGAAGAACCAATTCCTCCGGGGTCCAGAGACCCTGAGCCTTCAGCGAATCCCAGACAGCTCCCCAACCCAGCAGACTGGCATCCATGGTCACGATCACCCAGGTAGGCCTGCGAAAACAGGTTCCCTGGGAGAGAAGATCTTGAGACAACCTCCACGGAAGAGAATCTCTTGCAGCCTGATCTAAAACAATCTTTGGAGACAGATCCGTATAATCCCCGTTTCATTGTCTGAGCATGCATAACTGCAGAGGTCTGAGATGAAACCGAACAAACGGAATGATGTCCATGACTGAAACCATCAGACCAATAACTTCCATACACTGGGGCACCGACGGCCGAGGAGAGGACTGAAGAGCAAGGCATGAATTGAGCATTTTTTATTTCATTGCTTCTGTCAGAAAAATCTTCATTTCTAGAGAATCTTTAATGGTTCACAAAAATACCACCCTTGTAGCCGGAATCAAGGAACTTTTTCCTAAATTCACCTTCCAACTGTGGGAGCGCAGAAAAGACAACAACTAAGTGTGGGAGCTTGCTTGTTGAAAAGATGGTGCCTGAACTAGAATATCGTCCAGATAGTGTGCTACCGCAACCCCCTGAAGTCTGAGCACTGCCAGTAACGCACCCAGGACCTTTGAGAACACCCTGGGAGCTGTTGCAATACCAAAAGGAAGAGCCACAAACTGAAAGTACTTGTCTAGAAAAAGCAAACCTCAGAAACTTGTGTTGATCTTTGTGAAAGGGAATATGTAGATATGCATCCTTTAAATCTACTGTAGTCATGAATTGACCCTCTTGAACCAGAGAAAGAATTGACTGAATAGTTTCCATCTTAAAAGATGGAACGCTGAGAAATTTCTTTATATATTTGAGATCTAGGATGGGTCTGAAAGTTCCCTCCTTTTTGGGAACGATAAACAGATTAAAATAGAACCCTAGTCCCTGCTCCAGAACAGGAACGGGAACAATCACTCCCATGTCGGAAAGATCCTGAACGCAACTTAAGAATGCCTCTCTTTTTATCTGGACTACAGATAACCTGGAAAGAAGAAACCTGCCCCTGGGAGGAAAAGTCAAACTCCAGTTTGTATTCCTGGGACACAATATCTATCACCCAAGGATCTGGAACATCTCAAACCCAGGCTTGGGCGAAAAAAGAAAGCCTGCCCCCCCACACGATCCATTCCTGGATCAGGGGCAGACCCTTCATTCTGACTGAGTCAGCAGCAGGCTTCTTGGATTGCTTCCCCTTGCTCCAGGACTGATTGGACTTCCAAGAGCATTTGGACTGATCCTGCTTGGAGGAGGAAGACTTACCAGAGAAGTTACGAAAGGAACGAAAATTACTCTGATGACCCTTCTGTTTATTTCTCTTATCCTGAGGGAGAGAATGACCTTTCCCTCCCGTAATATCAGAAATAATCTCAGCCAACCCCGGCCCAAACAAGGTCTTACCCTTGTAAAGGAATGGATAAAAGCTTAGATTTAGATGATACATCCGCAGACCAGGACTTTAACCATAAAGCCCTGTGCGCCAGAACAGCAAACCCAGAAATCTTTGCTCTCAACTTGATGACCTTTAAAGAAGCATCCGCAATAAAAGAATTAGCCAATTTTAAAGCCCTATTTCTATCCTGAATTTCCTCAAGAGGAGTATCCTGCTGAATAGAATCAGACAACGCATCAAACCAATATGAAGCCGCACTGGTAATTGTAGCAATACACACAGCAGGCTGCCATTGGAAGCCCTAGTGAACATACATCCTCTTAAGCAAAGCCTCCAACTTTTTATCCATGGGATCCTTGAAAGAACAACTATCATCAATAGGAATAGTGGTCCTCTTGGCCAAACCTTAGGAATCGTCTGCCGAGATTCCTTAATAGAATCCGCAATAGGAAACATTTTCCTAAAAATAGGCGAAGGGGAAAAAGGAATTCCGGGCTTCTCCCATTCCCGTGTAATGATCTGAGACATGATCTGGAACAGGAAAAACTTTCGCCACGGAAGGAACCTCAAAAAACTTAAGTTTACTAGCCTTCTTGGGAATAACTATGACCGTCGAATCAGAGTCATCCAAGGTAGCCAAAACTTCCCTGAGTAACAAACGGAGGTGCTCCAGCTTAAATCTGAAAGAAACAACCTCAGAATCAGCAGAAGGAATTACACTATCAGAGTCTGAAATTTCCCCCTCAGACGCCACAGAAGTATTTTCCTCCTCAGACGTATGGGAAGAAACATTTGACATAACTGCAACAGAGTCAAAAACCTTATACTTCCTTTTGCGCTTCCCCTGCAACACAGGAAAAGCAAACAAAGTCTCAGATACAGCAGAGGATATGTGAGTAGCCATATCCTGCAATGAAAAAAACAACCTGAGATG
This sequence comes from Bombina bombina, assembly GCF_027579735.1. Taxonomy (NCBI): domain Eukaryota; kingdom Metazoa; phylum Chordata; class Amphibia; order Anura; family Bombinatoridae; genus Bombina; species Bombina bombina. The sequence goes on from NC_069503.1 coordinate 1,135,485,994, forward strand.
AACCGCAGGGCACAGCATGAGAAGAAGATAGAGATTGGGATGACTAGGGAGAAAGCTGTGGTATAGCTTGAACAGGAGACTCCTGAACAACATTCTCCTTAGAAAATGAAGGCTCTGAATCAAAAAGCCTATCCCTTTAATGTAAAGTTATCTCTATACATGAGGAACAGAAAGGAATAGGTGCCTCCACATTAGCATCTAGACATAAAGTGCAAGTAATATCTTGCAGGTCCTCTTGATCCATCCTTAGCACAAAAAAATTATTATACTAATAAAAAAATAAAAAAAACTGCAGCAACAAAAAAAATAACATTACTGTTACTTTAAGAAAAAAACGTTAAACATAAAATTACGCACAGAAAATAAAACTAGACCCCTGCAGCACCTCTACACCTCAACAAGCCTTGCTGAGGTGCTTACCTGACCTCCCACGGACCATAGCAATAAACAACGTAGCCAAAGATAATCCGGACTTCCCACTGCTAACACCCGCTCTCCGGACTGACCACACATGCACGCACTGGAAAAGGAGCAGACAGTGAAACACTTCCTATACCCAGAAGGAATAAGAAAAGCACGTGCAAAACTCGCGTAGAAGAAAACTCAGCCCATTGTGGGCGTATGCAAACACCTCCCAGCCGACAAAACTTACAAACAGTCGCCGGGAGAAATAAAAAAGCAAGACTAAACTTCACAAGCAGTCTGCATCTTAAAAATAAACACAGTCCTCCTCTAAAATAAAAATAAACAATAAAGAGTCATACAAGGAGAGTAAAAACACTCCCTAAACAGAGCCACGCTAAAACCAAAAACCTTAACTCAGCAGTGCCCCATAAAAACTGCCACAATATAAAACCTGCACCAACAGGTTCACTATCCCAAAGTTAACCACATAAGTGCCAACCTTTTCTGAACACCATCAGAAAAATAAAAAACAGCACTTACCTCCAGAATAATCTGCACGGCAGCAAGGCAACTCACTAGGTTTGAAAGGCTTCCTTCCTAACATGGACCTGTGGATACAGAAAAAAAGACCACGTAAACATACATAGTCTTTTATCAAAAGGGCAGCAACACAACCTGGGAGGCGCAGAGAGGATTATACCCCCCAAGTTCCCAAATGCTTAAAAGCCACCACTGCTCTACTGAAGAGACTGAAGTGGACTACGGCTAAACCCCCAAAAATATCAGAACAAATCTGTTCTGCTTTAAAAATAACAAACTCTTGATTGAAGAATCAGACACCTAACTTTACCCCTCCTTGCAACTGATACAAGCAAAGAGAATGACTGGGGGCTGTGGGTAAGGGAGTGGTATTTAACAACTTTGCTGTGGTGCTCTTTGCCTCCTCCTGCTGGTCGGGAGTGATATTCCCCAATAGTAATTATGATGATCCGTGGACTCACCGTGTCATTAGAAAGAAAAATCATTAAACTTTTCTTGCAAGAATCCTATTTTTATTGAAAAATTTAAATTCATTTTGAAATTACTTTTAAAAAAAAAACTATTTAAGGTGCACAGTAGAAATCAAAATAATCTGACGCTTCAAAATTGCTGTGAAATTGGCACATGAGAAAAGCAATTGCAGCAGTGAATACAGGAAACCATAAGGGCCTGAATAAGATACTGTCCAGAGGAATCAACGGAGGCCAATTTCACATGAGAGGACAATAACCCCTATGATCACACTACAAATGTGCTTATGGCAAAGCATTGGGTGGCCTAAATTAAAGGGAAATAAAACCCAGAATGTTTCTTTTGCAATTTAAAAAAAAGTTTCAAATTTACTTTGTTACTATTATCAAATTTGCTTTGTTCCCCTGGTATTCTTGGTTGAGGAGCACTACATGGCAGGAAATGGATAACATTCTTGCAAATCTACTGCCATATAGTGCTCCTCACCTGGGAGGGCTCCTGATTTTATGTCCCTGCTTTTTAATAAAGATACCAAGAGAACAAAGAAAAATTCATAATAGAAGTAAATTAGAACATTGTTAAAATTGTTTTCTCTTTTTTAAATCACAAAATAATTTGTGGGGGGTTCATATCCCTTTAACACTGTTGTGTTACAGTTTGTTTCCGTTATGGCTAAAGTGTAGATACCTATGTCACCCTCACAAGCAGTAATTTAGCGCACTCTGTGACACTGCATATTTAATAAGATTTACCTACAAACGTTTAGATTTTCCATAAAATACGATCTTTGGTGAAGAATTTTTTTAGGATTTTTGATGCACCTTAATTTTTTGCCGCATATTTTTATGTGAATGGTTCAATTATTTATTTTGTAAGATTTTTATAATACAAATTATATTGTGCACTTTTGTAATGTCTGCATCTCGTCCACATACGAGAATGCTGTAAAAAAAACCTTAGCGAGACGCCCTGTTTTCAGGGTGGCTTTAGATCATTCAACCAGGGAAATAGAAGCACTGGCGAGAATTCATTAATAATCTCACCAGCCCAGAGACCTTTAGATCATAGGGCCCATGGTGCGAAGCCTTTTATCCACTGTTACTAAAACCAGCGTGTTGTACAGAAGCTAGGTGTTTGTTTCGTATCACATAAAACACATAAAGTTGATCCCACCTTGCTCATAAAGAGCCAAAACCTCTTACCTTGAGTTGCTTCTCCTCCTGATGATTTTGGTCCGACTTTTCACTTTGTAATTGGAATGTGTAGAATCTCTGTATATCGCCTTTAGCCCTGTAACATGGGCAACCTGTGTGTCTGTGCTTTGTGGCCCCTTAGCTTTTCTTTCTGTGGAACCGTCGCCTGACAAATAGGCAGAATTAGAGGGCGTCTGGCCAACGTGCTCTGCTTTCCACTTGTACTTATTTTTGGGTGTTACAGTTTTTGGTTGTGGCGTTTGTTTTTTCCCTTTAGAAATCACAGAACCAGCTGGAGATCGCACTCCCTGTGCTTGTGCACTTCCAAGTTTCTTTGCATTTGGGCTGATTTTCTTACCAGTCAAGTTGGTTTTAGCTGGGTTTGCCACCCAAGTGTATGTTGTTTTCTGACCTCTAGTGATTTTAGCTGGCGTTACCAGAGGTGTGGTACCTTTTTGTGCATTGCGAATTTTGTGGACTGTCACAAGTCTCTCCTTTGAAGTACCAGCTTGGGGATTTTCCAGGGCAGAATTTGAAGCTTCTGGGAAAGTGGACCTTGTTTGATGGGGAAGTGTCACTGAAGTAACACTTTTTACAGTTGATCCTTGGGGTTTCAGGTCCTTGGGCGACCAATGCATTTTTTGATGAAGGGAGGAAGGAGAATTCTTTTTTGGAACTAACTTCACAGTAGATCCTTGAATTGCAGCTTGTGCATCTTGGGATGACCAGTGCATTTTTTGTTGATGGGAAGGAGGAGGATTATTTTTTGGAACTAACTTCACAGTAGATTCTTGATCGCCAGTTTTTGTATCTTGTGATGACCAGTGCAATTTTTGATGATGGGAGAAAGAAGAATTCTTTTTTGAAACTATCTTCACAGTAGTTCCTTGAATTGCAGTTTGTGTATCTTGGGATGACCAGTGCGTTTTCTGATGATTAAGAGGTAGTGGGCTCTTCTTTGACACAATCTTCTGTTCACATTTAACGTCAGCTCTTTGTGCTGGAGAAGTGGATCTGATCTGTGCAGACGTGGAAAGAGCTACATGGGACGAATAATCTTTCAGTTGCGTGTGCCTGTTGCCTTCTACCGCTGATATGGGGGGTTTTGACACAAGAAAAGTATTAACTTTCCTGTACTGTGAAGATTTTTCAGGAACTTTTTGGTTTCCCAATATTACAGCTGGCAAGGTGTTAACATTCAATTGTGGCTTCTGTACACCCTGAGATATAGGGTGGGTAGGCAGTCCTGTTATTGCAGCATTGCTTCCCGTTTTCCCACTAGAGGTGGTGGCAACAGAGTTTATTTGCTCAGTGTTATTAGAAACCCTATTCACCAGAGAGTATTTTTTTCTCCATGTGTTACCCTGATTTGGTGGTTGGAAGCGAGGCCCAGTACACTGGAACCCTCTTTGGGATGGTCCACCATGGAAAGCCCCTCTGGGCCGGAACGTAGGCTGTGCTGGATTCTGCCATCTTGAATTTGCTGTAATGGATGATATTGCTCTATTGCCATGTACAATCTTGTGATTATGAATTAGATCTGTGAGGGAAAAGAGAACAATATGTAACAGGTGAAAAACCACTTCACAAAAATAAATAAAAATGCCAAAGCTTTGTTGCTGTTATTACTGCCGTCAGGGCCGCCACTAGAAATTTTGGGGCCCCTGACTTAACCATTGATCAGGGCTCCCCCCCTCCTTTGACATGTGCAATTTTTGACCAAGTGACTAAAACGTATATGCACCTTATTCTTAAGTGTCTATTTAAACTTGGAAATGTTGTAAAGGTAGTAACATACACAAACACAGACACACTCATACACTGAAACACACTCACACATAAGGATTCACATATAGACACTCTAGCAGACATGCAAAGAAACACACTCAGACAGACACCCAAACAGACACTCAGCACTTGTTTACATTGACCTGACAAGTAATGAGGTAAACTACAATTTTGTAAAAGAAAAAGGAGATTTAGAAAACAAAATATGGATTTCTGATTATCTTTTTGTAAAGGAAGATGCCAACTAAATGATGACAACAGCATGCAGTGGCTGAAAGGAAGGGTAGGGCCCTGAACTGCCTATACAATAATTTAAAGATTAAATGGTGGATTGGTGACTTCCGGAAAAGGTCTCAGTCTCAAAGTCTGTAGAAAGATGTGAATAATCAGTAGTAAGGTCAAAATGTCCTAAAATGGAACAGACAATGGACACACACACACAAACTTGCACATACACCCAAGGAAGCACCGACAGAGACAGCCTTAGAAAACACACAAAGACATACACACACAGACAACCACATAAAACACAGAAAGACATACATACACACACCCTCACTGAGACATCCACAGAAAACACACAAAGACATTCACACACCCTCACAGAGACACCCACAGAAAACACACACACTCACAGAGACATCCACAGAAAACACAGACATACATACATACACACACACCCTCACAGAGACATCCACAGAAAACACAGACATACACACCCACCCTCACAGAGGCATCCAGAGAAAATACACAAAGACAAACATACACACACCCTCACAGAGACACTCAGAAAAAGCTCAAAGACATAGGCACACACCCTCACAGACATCCACAGAAAATGCACAAAGACATACACACCCACCCTCACAGAGAGACCCACAGAAAAAAAATACATACACACTCATAGACACACAAACCAAAACACAAAGACATAAACCCAGACACCCACAGAAACACTCACAGGAGGAAACATTTATGCACCTTGTATCCCCTAAATCAACAGTGTGTGACATGCATGATAAAAAATTGCAGAAATTAAGAGATCACTTTTTAAAGAATCATATTTGTAAATGTGCAAACAAAAATAATTCTGTGAATTCAAAATTGACTCAGGCACACACTGTACAAACAAAGTGCCAAGTCTGTCTCACACTGTGCATAGTGGTTTAGTGCACACTCAGAAATCCTCTCAAATGCTAATACTTTACTCCTTGTAATAACATTTCCCATGCTCAATTAGCACTCTGCTGTAGTACCCACTGGTGGCTGCCAAAATAAATAAAAAAAAATTAAAAAAAAAAAATATATATATATATATATATATATTTTTTTTTTTTTAGTTCTTGTCTCATGGGGCCCCCCTGGCCCATTGGGCCCCTGACAGGAGTCACCCCTGTCACCCCCTGATGGCAGCCCTGACTGCCGTTATTGCCAAACCCAATCAAAAAGTTTGTTAAATTGTAACTTCCCATTCTGTAAACATTAAATATTACATTTACTGCATCGGATAATGTCCAATAGTCACAACACGTTTTTTTCCCAATAGAATTGAGTTCTATATATAAAAAAATAAAAATGCAAGAATGCCTGGGAAATGTGTACGGATATCCTGAGCATTGTTCTTCATAAAGGAATGTGAGATACCTGCTGTCAATATACATGTCTTATTAATTTTACTCCATAAGTAAATGCATCATTTTGAGGCAATAATCACTAAATATTTTTGCCGTTGGTCAGAAAAACTCAATGTGTATTGATGCCCATTTCTGCAATATACTTCCAATAGCAGAAATGTTTCTAGTAAAATGTATTGCTATTTTTCGAGCAACACTGCCCCTTACTATATATCTGCCCATACTCCCCAAAGCAGTTCCTCCGCTCTGCCTAAGACCTACTTCTCTCCTCATCTCTCATTACTTCCTCACACTCTCGTCTGCAAGACTTGTCTTGATCTGCACCTATCATATGGATTTCCTTGCCTCGCTCAGTCAGAATTTCCTCTAGTCTAAGAAATGTCATGTGTTCCTCAAAACATATTTATACAAGGATAAGTACAACTTACGTTAAGATGTCTCTACTACATATGTCTCTCTTACCCTCAACGTCCTCATGTAATTGTTATATCCCGATGGTCACTTTATGTAAAGAGGGTTTACAGCTTACAGTGACTCAAGGGCAGGGCCCGCTACCCTTATGGTTAATGTAATTGTCTTCTGATTAATGTACTCCTTAACTGTATACTTAATGTTACAGCACTGCATAATATGTTGGCACTTTATAAAGAAATTATCATTATTTTTCAGAAGCATACGCACATATGCTTTGAGGGCCGTGAACCAGTATTTAACCTCAGAGAGCTGGCAGAGGTGTGCATTATGTCAGTGAAGAAAAAATGTTTTTTTACAAGCCAATGCTGACTCTCTGAAAAGGTGAGGTGTTAGAATGCTGGTGCATGGGCATTTACAGCATGTGTGTGTCACTGAAAAACATGAATAGCAAAAATGCTTCTATTTAGAGAAGGAATGCTTTAAAGAATGTCTGTTTTATGCTTTAGGGGGACCTAAGACTGCATTTTGGTTATTTCACAAGTATGGTAAGCAATCTGAATATTTAAATCCATTTTCTTATTTTGTTTTTCAGTATAAACAATTTCTTTTTAAACATGGTTTATTTTGTAAAAAGATGTGAAGGAAAAAAGATCTTTAAATTTAACTTGAAACTAATACAGCTGTATAGTTCCTGCTCATGCCCATTGGCTGATACGTATTTCCTGCTCATGCCCATTGGCTGATACGTATTTCCTGCTCATGCCCATTGGCTGATATGTACTTCCTGCTCATGCCCATTGGCTGATGTGTACTGCCTGCTGATGCCCATTGGCTGATGTGTACTGCCTGCTGATGCCCATTGGCTGATGTGTACTGCCTGCTGATGCCCATTGGCTGATGTGTACTTCCTGCTGATGCCCATAGGCTGACGTGTACTTCCTGCTGATGCCCATAGGCTGACGTGTACTTCCTGCTGATGCCCATAGGCTGATGTGTACTTCCTGCTAATGCCTATCGGCTGACACATACTTCCTGCTGATGCCCATTGGCTGACATACTTCCTGATGCCCATTGGCTGACACATACTTCTTGCTAATGCCTATCGGCTGACACATACTTCCTGCTGATGCCCATTGGCTGACACATACTTCCTGATGCCCATTGGCTGACACATACTTCCTGCTGATGCCCATTGGCTGACACATACTTCCTGCTGATGCCCATTGGCTGACACATACTTCCTGCTGATGCCCATAGGCTGATACATACTCCCTGCTGATGCCCATAGGCTGATACATACTTCCTGCTAATCCCCATTGGCTTACAGTTGCAAGAAAAAGTATGTGAACCCTTTGGAATGATATGGATTTCTGCATAAATTGGTCATAAAATGTGATCTGATCATCATCTAAGTCACGACAATTGACAATCACAGTCTGCTTAAACTAAACTAATAACACAAAAATAATTAACTGTTGCCATGTTTTTATTGAACACACCATGTAAACATTCACAGTGCAGGTGGAAAAAGTATGTGAACCCCTAGACTAATGACATCTCCAAGAGCTAATTGGAGTGAGATGTCAGCTAAATGCAGTACAATCAATGAGATGAGATTGGAGGTGTTGGTTACAGCTGCCCTGCCCTATAAAAAACACACACCAGTTCTGGGTTTTCTTTTCACAAGAAGCATTGCCTGATGTGAATGATGCCTCGCACAAAAGAGCTCTCAGAAGACCTACGATTAAGAATTGTTGACTTGCATAAAGCTGGAAAGGGTTATAAAAGTATCTCCAAAAGCCTTGCTGTTCATCAGTCCACGGTAAGACAAATTGTCTATAAATGGAGAAAGTTCAACACTGCTGCTACTCTCCCTAGAAGTGGCCGTCCTGTAAAGAGGACTGCAAGAGCACAGCGCAGACTGCTCAATGAGGTGAAGAAGAATCCTAGAGTATCAGCTAAAGACTTACAAAAGTCACTGGCAAATGCTAACATCCCTGTTAGCGAATCTACAATACGTAAAACACTAAACAAGAATGGATTTCATGGGAGGATACCACAGAGGAAGCCACTGCTGTCCAAACAAAACATTGCTGCACGTTTACAGTTTGCACAAGAGCACCTGGATGTTCCACAGCGGTACTGGCAAAATATTCTGTGGACAGATGAAACCAAAGTTGAGTTGTTTGGAAGAAACACACAACACTATGTGTGGCGAAAAAGAGGCACAGCACACCAACATCAAAACCTCATCCCAACTGTGAAGTATGGTGGTGGGGGCATCATGGTTTGGGGCTGCTTTGCTGCATCAGGGCCTGGACGGATTGCTATCATCGAAGGAAAAATGAATTCCCAAGTTTATCAAGACATTTTGCAGGAGAACTTAAGGCCATCTGTCTACCACCTGAAGCTCAACAGAAGATGGGTGTTGCAACAGGACAATGACCGAAAGCATAGAAGTAAATCAACAACAGAATGGCTTAAACAGAAGAAAATACGCCTTCTGAAGTGGCTCAGTCAGAGTCCCGACCTCAACCCGATTGAGATGCTGTGGCATGACCTCAAGAAAGCGATTCACACCAGACATCCCAAGAATATTGCTGAACTGAAACAGTTCTCTAAAGAGGAATGGTCAAGAATTACTCCTGACCGTTGTGCACGTCTAATCTGCAACTACAGGAAACGTTTGGTTGAAGTTATTGCTGCCAAAGGAGGTTCAACCAGTTATTATTAAATCCAAGGGTTCACATACTTTTTCCACCTGCACTGTGAATGTTTACATGGTGTGTTCAATAAAAACATGGCAACATTTAATTCTTTGTGTGTTATTAGTTTAAGCAGACTGTGATTGTCTATTGTTGTGACTTAGATGATGATCAGATCACATTTTATGACCAATTTGTGTAGAAATCCATATTATTCCAAAGGGTTCACATACTTTTTCTTGCAACTGTATACTTACTTTGTGCTCATGCCTGTTGGTTGACACGTACTTCCTGCTGACACATACTGTACTTCCTGCTAATGTCCATTGGCTGATACGTACTCCCTGCTAATGTCCATTGGCTGATACGTACTCCCTGATTATCTTCATTTGGTTGATCATGAGCGTGTTTACCTATATACCAATGAGCCTCAGCAGGACGTACACAACTGATACTAATGTACTAGTTTAAATTTGAATGGCTTTTACAACAAATATATTTTAGGCTCTATATTTAAATGCTACTCTTTTATACACATTATAAAAATGACACTGTCTCTTCGGAATTTATACTGCTATATTCTACACAGTGATTGGCTGCACACTATATTGACCCATTTATAAATGTACCGAATTGGCCTCAGGAGAGAAAAAGACCTAGGTTACAATATGGCGGCACACATCGCTTTATGGACACAAACTTTGCACTTAGTTTTTCAATATTTAAATTAGTTTTTCAATATTTTTTTAAGAATTTTAAAAAAAACACATCTGCATCTCATTCTCAAGCTAATTCTCTGAAAACCTTATTCTACCTAAATATTTATTTAATGCTTATTGTCCCTTCAGGATAGTCAGGGCTCGACAAACCCAGGAGCCAGGGAACCATTGGCTCCTAGAATTTTACCCCTGACTCCTAACTTTTTGGATTATTCTCCTTTATCTATATTAAAATATTACTGTCTAGTTCCTAATAGTGGGTCTGGCTTCTAAATTTTTAGCATACAGATTTGTCGACCCCGGGTCTAAGCGTTCTGATGTCATCCATCTTTGGCAAGTGTCATAGTAATGAGAACTTGGAAATTGTTCAGGTAAAAAATAAATCTCCAGGGAAAATGATTTGATTAGAGATACTGAATATACACACTTTTTCTTGAGCTGTATAGGCCCAAGGAAAAACATGCTGTGATCTGCAATGTAATTGCAGAAAATGCATCATGCCTGCAGAAAGAACAGGTCACATGCAGGATCTGTTAATGCTTTCACTTTGCAGTGCTGCATCAGTCTGTTCTCTTCAAACAGTGCTGTGCTCTGGTTGTACTGTGTAAATTTTCCTTAACACAGCCCAAGTGAAGCACTGTATGAAGAGAACAGTTAAATAGAGGAGTGCTGTGTGCTTATGACAACTCGTTTTTATCATGCAGAGGCTTCGCCAATCAGATGCTGTTTTTTTGCAAACCCCGCACTACAAGCCAGGTGAATAGTGGTGACCTAGTGGGCGGCACAACCAAACCTTCAATGGGAGGTGTAGTCATAAAAGGGTGGAGTCACTGTAGCTGCAAGGGAGCTTGTTGGGGGATGTATTTCAAACCCCTCAATCTCCATTAGCAGCTACAGATGACCAAGACTCCTTGATGGAAATATAATTGCCAAATATTTCAAATGGATAGAGTCTTGAAAAGCATCAAGTCTATTTATCGCTTGACAAAACAAATTTGCTTTTATTTCAATTGTGGTTTATGGCTCGCCTCTAGTTTTTATTACAACCCTCAAAAGCCTGTATCAACCCCTCGTGCAACTTTAAATACCCTTGAAACCAATTTGGTAATATACACAAATAACCTATTTATAGATAGGTGCAAAAAGAAAATGCTGGTAGCACAAAAAGCACTATGTGCACATTAAAATATAACATTTATTGATAGTTAAATAAAAGACAGCTGTATTGTACTTGGAAAAATGCTGCCATGTAACAATTAACAATTCTCTGCTGGGCAGCCAACAGTTAATATTCAACAGAATGTTTGTACTGCTACTCGAAAAAGGTTGTATCTTAGGATAAGTGAAATAGGTTTATAAAGTATGCGGGTAGAGTGATAATATACGTGAAAATCACTTCAAGCTCAGATTTCAATGATTGAGTAACAATAATAGGTTTAGACTAACGTCTTCTATTGGTTTCATTGCTGAGCGGTGAAGAGTAACTATCTAGTTTACCCTTAGTAAAATATCTTAGATCCCACAACACATTTTTGGACGAACAAACATAAAAATTTTAGGCTGGACACAAACCGAGCAGAGAGCTCATTAAAAAACACACACACACAGAGAACCCCTGACGCGGTCGCATTTCATATTATGCTTCCTCAGAAGGGGTGTGCCGGGTCACAAGTTGATGATATTTAAGTAAAAAACATGCCTACTAAGAGGTTAGAACGTATCCAAAGCCGTGATTGGCTTATACCTTGTTGTATTCTACCAATCAAAAGTGTGCTGCTATTATCGTCATGTCCAATATTCATGTTAAGAGAACATGCACGCCTCCAGTGATGTTGGGACTGGAGAGCAATTTTGATTGGCTGTTTGAATATGAGGGATGATCAGATCTGATAGCTATATTTGTATACACAGTGTGTTTACCGGATAGCTGTTATATTATTTTTGTTAATTATCATGTTAGGTAGCACGAACTCAGTGTGTTCTTATATTCAATACGGTTATATTGTGATTTGTAACCAAATGCTAGTGCGATCGCACATGCACAGGGAACTTGCTTGTATAACAGTCGTAAAACATATTTTCATAGTTCAAAGACATTTAGTAATATGATCCCAGTTGTCACCTGCTTATTTTAAATGTTATTTACCAAAATTGTAGAAACAAAAAAAATACTACATTTTTGTTGCAGCCTTTTTACCTGCAATGAAATATAAATATAAATGTATATTCTACATTTGTGTGTGTCATTTACATTTAAATACTATAGTAAGTCATATTTCAGTAAACTGAAAAAACTCTCAAAATCAGTTTAGCAGAGTGGTGTGAAAAAGACATAGCAGAGAAGGGGGTTAATAAACTTTCTAATATAGTTCTATTATTAAAGTATCTATTGGTCTAGTTTTTTTTAAACATACTTCCTTTCCATTAGAGCATACTTAGGTATGATCAAGAGGTTGCACATCTCCAGCACTATATGTTTAAGATTGTTGAAAACACTGCTGCAATATAGTGCTCAAGATGTGTATCTGATCATACCTCGGTATGCTCTCATGAAAAGGAGCCCAAGAAAGTAAAACCAGCTTATTATGAGCTCTGTAGTCAGACACAGAAAGTGAGAGGACTACCAAAGTGACCACGTATAAAGGAATAAAAAAAGACAAGTAGGAAAGAGTTCTAGAAACCCCTTATACACCCACGTGTATAAGGGGTTTCTATGAGTATTAGATAACCGAATATAACATTTAGTAAATTATGACTCACACATTTTTGTTGTTGGAAATGTACTTTATTAACATTGTAATACAAAGATACTTTACATTCTGGTCACTTTTTATACTGTTTTATTGGACATCAAAACTAAATGTAACCATATGATTTATTTGTGTCAGGAATAACATAATTATAGAAATACAGAGAGCAAATAAATAAAAAAAAGAACTTTCATTGCAGGTAAGAAATAGTTCAGCAGAGAAGAGGGTCACGCATATGCCTTAGCCTTCTACATTCTACACAGGGATTGTTTGGTCTCAATATAGGAAATAAGTTGAACCTAGGATCTCTTAAACAACTAATGCAATTTGTAGAAATTCACCTATATATTGTTGTCAGGCTTTGCATTTACTACATGAATTGATCTTTTTTGAAAAACAAAATTTATGCTACTTACCTGATAAATTAATTTATTTCATGGTGCCTATACTCCTGGGATTCCACTCCTGGCCACTAGGAGGAGGTAGATTCCAAAAACTCCAAGAGCACTTAATCCCTCTCACCTCTCTGGTATGCTAGTATACATATAGCCAAGCAAGGAGAAGTAGAAGGTAGGAAAAGACAAAGCAGGGAAAGTGAGATGCAAACCAGTCACCAGAAAAAATATGACATAAATTTAGTGAAAATGGGTGGGACTCATGGATTCTCATCACCATGAAATAAATTAATTTATCAAGAATAACATTTTCTGTTCTTTGATAAGGTGGTGAGAGTCCACAAACCATTACTCCTGGAAACTGATACTCAAGCTGTGGAGTCGACAAGTAATTTTGGGGGGACAAAAACATTTTTCAAAAAAGGCAGGTACCCAATTTCCAGATGCTGCTGCCTGGAGGACTTTCCTACCAAAAGACTGTTTCAGAAGAAACAAAAACTTCAAAGTGGTAGAAATTAGTAAAGGTAGATAAGGATGACCATGGTGCAGCCTTGCACATTTGTTCAATAGAAGCCTCATTTTTAAAAGCCCAGGAAGTGGAACCTGATCTAGTAGAATGGGCTGTAATGCATTTTGGGGGAGACATTCATGACTCCAAGTAAGCTGTGTAAATCAAGAGTTTTAGTCAAGAAACTAAAATAACAGCCGTAATTTTGATTTCCTTTGATCTGTTTAAAAAAGTCTTATTGATACGGAGTTTAAAGGGACATTAAACCAAATTCTTTCTTTCATGATTCAGATAGAGCATGTGATTTTAAACAACCTTCCAATTTACTTCTTTTATCTAATTTCTTTTCTTTTCTTGATATACCTAGGTAGGCTCAGGGGCTGCCGATTGGTGGCTGGACATATATTCCTCATTTTATTGGCTCACTCAATGCATTAACTAGCTCCCAGTAATGCATTGCCGCTTCTTTAACAAAGGATACCAAGAAAACAAATCAAATTTGATAAATTAAGTAAATTGGAACGTTGTTTAAAATTGTATGCTCTATCTGAATCTTGGAAGAAAAATGCTGAGTTTCATGTCTCTTTAAGACTCAAAGGAAAGAGTCTCTGGTCTGAGGAGAAGGCTAACTCTTTGGAACACTGATTTTCCAACCATGTTTGCGAACCAACAACCAAAGACTGTTGGTATGAGATTTTGCTAAACGTAAAGATAGAGCTTGTACCAAGACATCGTCAAGGTGTGGAGCCACCGAAATACCTTCAGCTCTACAGACAAAACAGTTACCAGAACACTTCTCTTGTAAAAAAAATCTGAGAACAGTAGCAGACCAAATGGTAGAGCAACAAACCAAAAATGTTTGTCCTGTAATGCAAATCTCAGGAACTGCTGATGGACTTTGTTGATACGAATATGAAGGTAAGCATCCTTCAAGTCTATCATGGACATATATTATACCTGCAGAATAAGAGGTAAAACAGTCTAAATTTTTTAAATTTTGAAGGTAGGAACCCTGAGAAACTTGGTTCAAATTTTCAAATCCAGAATAGGCCTGAAAAAGGTCCCTTTTTTAAAAAAACAACAACAATAAACAGGTTGGAATAAACCCTGACCATGTTCTGACATAGGAACCAGAACTATTATCCCCATGAGTTCTAGATCCAGAATACATTGAAACAAGAGCATGAGCCCTTACCAGGTTCCTATGGAACATGGGACAGAAGAAACCTTCCCCTGGGAGACTTTGATCTGAAACTCCATGTTCCAAGGATCATGCATTATATATTATGTAATAAATTTGAGCTTTGTCTAGCAGAAAATGGTATACTATTATAAAGTATTACACTGCCCCGACCCAGCTACTTTATGATGCCACCTGGGAGGCAAAATTTCTGTGGAGAACATTAGAACCAATTGTGTATCCTTGAAACACTACGTTTAGAAATTAAGGGTCTTACAGTTTGAGACCCAGCCTTCCAAAAAAAGCAAAATCTGCCCCCTACCAAAAAGCAACCTGAATTGGGGCCGCTTCATCATTCTGACTTTGTAAAGGAAGAAGTCTTTTTTTTTTACTGTGTCGCCTTGTTCTAATTGGAGTTGAACTTCCAGGAGGAACTGGAAGAATCTTGTTTTTGTGAAGAGGACGACAACCTTGAAATGTTACACAGGGAGTTTGAAAGGAACTGCTTATCTGTTCTGATTCAAATGAAGGTTGTCAGAGACTCTTTAGTTCTTACTTGGAGGTATGGTCACCAACATCTAAGAAACAGTTGAGCGCACAAAAACTTTAAATCCTGTGCAACATCTGAAGAACTCCCCTGTGCAGTACAAACAGATGGATGGCCTATTGCTTTAGAGGCAATAGCAGCTTTCGACTGGTTGGAATGCATTAGGACGGTGATCCATACAAGAACTGCAAAGTTGAGCTGCAGGAGAAACAGGCACAAGTTTGGACAGAGGTCTTCCATCTAAAGGAACTACATTTAAAGAAGTTCCAGCAGGCTCCATGTTAATTAGAAAAATTACAGACACATACAATATCAAAGAGACAAAAAGGTAATACATATAGGGCCAGATTATGAGTGGAGCGCATCTACCAAGCTGTGGTTAACTGTTTTGCGAAACAAAACAAGTCATAAAACACAGCACAATTGCATTACAAAGTACACTTACATTTTATATATATATATATATATATATATATATATATATATATATATATATATATATATATAAAAATACACACACACACACCATTGGAACAAATAAAGGAGACTTTCATTCATGAAGTATAAAATACTTCATGATGAAACCCCCTTTATTTGTTCCAGGCGATCGCCACACTGAGCTGCGAAGGCAGCCTACAGGCAGAAAGCTATTTTCCCTACACTAGGATTTACCATCACTTTAAGTAGATTAATCATATTTATGCAATATTCATATTTAATAAAGTGTTATACTGTGTATTTACTGTAAATAGTTCACATTCCAATGTTCTACACAAAGCAGAATATTTTCTATGTATTTATAAATAGATATTCCTAAGTCTATAGATCTGTGTATATATATATATATATATATATATATATATATATATATATATATATATATATATATATAAATAAATAAATAAATAAAGACACACAGAGTAATACAGACTACAAACATAAAAAGTCCCAACAAAAAGAGTACCAGTACTGTCCTATGTATGTAGGTCTCCCTAGTGAATTCCAATCGCACCAGTCCAGTGATATTTGGAGGGAGAAAAGGTTGCATCTTCCGCCTGCAGCCTAATCCCAAAAAGAAATGAAGTCCCCCCTGCGAGCAGGAAATTTTGTTGGAAGAAATCTGGAACAGAAGAGGGAAGGGCGCACAGCAAAGGGAACCTCCTGGTGTAGTATGTCAAAACACTTGCTATTTTTTCTGCAATAAAGTGCCAAATGAAAACTCACGTGCTTTCACCTCAACTGTATGAGGTATAGATAAGACCCAAGGTGGTGAATATCCACTGAAGAAGGCAATGCAATCCCCTTATAGTTGTAGCTTCCGTTTCTCTCCTTAGATACAGTCCTCACCTCTCCAGCAGAAGATCAACCGCTTTGAAAGGTGAATGCAAAGTCTCTGTTGGAGGGAGTGTTATAACGGACTCTGCTCTCTGTGTTTACAGGCAGACGGTCACGTCATTCCTACTGGAAGTGGCGACTGATCTAGTAGAATGAGCTGTAATTCTCTGAGGCAGAGACTGTCCCACCTCCAAATAAACCTTGTGAATCAAAAGCTTTAAGCAAGATGCCAAAGAAATGGCAGAGGCTTTCTGACCTTTCCTGGAACCAGAAAAAAACAACAAATTGACTAGAAATCTTTCTGAAATCCTTAGTAGCTTTGACATAGTATTTCAAAGCTCTTAAAACATCTAAAGAATGTAAAGATCTTTCAAGAGCATTTTTTAGGATTAGGACACAAAGGAGGAACAACAATTTCTCTACTAATGTTGTTAGAATTCACAACCTTAGAAAGAAATTTAAACAAAGTCCGCAAAACAGCTTTATCCTGATGGGAAATACGAAAAGGAGACTTGCAAGAGAGAGCAGACAA
The DNA here is from genome assembly GCF_027579735.1 of Bombina bombina. NCBI lineage: Eukaryota > Metazoa > Chordata > Amphibia > Anura > Bombinatoridae > Bombina > Bombina bombina. Next base: position 1,135,503,110 of record NC_069503.1, read on the forward strand.
TTCAGAAACTCTTCTAGCAGAATATATAGCCAAAAGTAACAACACTTTCCAAGAAAGTAGTTTAACGTCCAAAGAATGCATAGGCTCAAAAGGAGGAGCCTGCAAAGCCTTCAAAACCAAATTAAAGGGACAGTATACACCAGAATTTTTATTGTTTTAAAAGATAGATAATTCCTTTATTACCCATTCCCCAAATTGCATAACCAACACAGTTATATTAATATACTTTTAACCTCTGTGATTATCTTGTATCTAAGCCTCTGCAAACTGCCCCTTTATTTCAGTTCTTTTGACAGACTTCAAACTGGAAACTCTGTGACTGGGTGTCACAGATAACCTATAGGAGGCGCTTACTATGCAAGTGGTATGGGTGGTCCTAGTGTTAAAATCATATATAAATTGTTAAAATCATATATAAACTAGGTTGGAAAATTAATATGATATGTAGATCAGACAATAAAAATAAAAATACAAATGTATATATGTAAAAATACACACGTTATACTGGAAGAAGTCCAATAAATGGTGCAAATAAAAAGTCCCAAATAAAGTCCGTCTGAACAAGGGAAAAATGAAGAAGGCAGCTCTCAGTCTTCACTTCACAAGTGATGTAATTTTCTTATATGGACAACTGTAAAAAACAGAAACAAAGGCGCCACATGTGTAGATCAATGGATACCAAGATGTAAATCTGGACAAGACACAGGATACTCACAAACGTGAAGGCACTCTCTTGTGCCTGTTAGAGGCAGGCTGGTATTCTAAACAGCAAACCAGCTGGCTGTGTAAATGAATCCCCGTTGTGATGTCCTGGAAAGATGGATGTCCTGCAAGGCAGTCCTTGCCTGGATAGTGTCCTAGAGGTTGGAACAGGGAGAAAGGCTAGACAGCCTCTGGGTTACTTAGAAGAGATTGATGCACACACCAGACTTAGTGAATCATAAAACTAGCATTTATTATACAAAATAAAATAGCCAGTAATGTAGCACATTACAGCTGGTGTGTTAAAATCAAATCTCTTATGGTATATAGAGAAATAAAGCGACGCGTTTCTCGGGAGTGACCCCGTTTCCTCAGGCTTGTATGCTCTATCTATGTCTTAATCACCCTTAAATAGGCCTAAGTAACCACATGTTCACAATAAACACTCCCCTTCCTTCCTTTAATTAAACCAATCAGAACCTTCCTTTCCCCCCACTCCCACTTGTTGCAGTGATTAGTAATTATTTGCTAGATAAATTTCTCATTAACAATATACTGTTTATTCCCTCTTATTCTTGTTATATATACACAGGTGATCGTGAGATTTATTAACAAACTTGTTTTTGCGATCGTGTAGAAAGTTACAACCGGGATTATATAAACAGATGATGTGATGTATGTCTGACCCACCAATGATAACGAAGAACTATGGGGCTTGTCTTAAAATCTGAATCCGATTGGTGGGAGTCTATTTAATCATAAACTACATTTCCCATGATTCCTTTAAACTCATTTTGTGTGATCATATAGAGAGTTACAACCGGGATTATATAAAACCACCATTTAATCATAAACTACATTTCCCATGTTTCCTGTGAACTCATTTTGTGTGATCTTATAGAGAGTTGCAACCGGAATTATATAAACAAATCATGTGATGTATGTCTAAACCACCAATAGTAATGAAGAACTATGGGGCTTGTCTAAAAGTCTGAATCCGGTTGGTTGGAGTCTATTTGTTGATGAACAACATTTCCCATGATTCCTGTGAATTCCTTTTGTGGGTGTGAACCGCACCGGTTTTGTATCCACCACCATCAGCATCACAGATAGTGATTTTCATTGCTCAATACAGGTACACACCCATAAATCTGATAGGTTGGTATGGCGTAAACAAACTAACGTCAAGTTAACCAACCCTGTTCAATATACGATCCATGGTGGACTCTATATTAAGCCCAAATAAGTTTAAATGTCCAATGACTATGGCTATATACGTGATAACGAATATGTATATAAAAAAGATGTGCAATAAAAATAATGTGTACGGAACACCAGTGTAATTAAACTATATTTAAGATACTAGAAACCAGGGACTCATTCCTAAATGTCCCTCTTCGCTTGTGTGGTGAAGTGACAATATCTCTATGTTAGGTAATATGCGCTGGTGTGCCAAGCATATTGCATATATTAAAGTGACTAGATCTATGTGTATTTTTAAATACCCTATAAATAACCGAGGTGGTGATCTCTGGACGTGAAGGCAATATTTTAATAAAATGAGTTAAATATAATATATGTGAGTGCATATCGTTATAACGATATTTATGGTGAAAGTCAGCGAGATTCATTTATTAGACATATTGTGTGATTGTTTTGTGCTGCTAGTGGATATATATAAAACTAAGTGCATGCGTGTTAGTGGATGTCTATAAAGCTATATGCTAATGGATGTCTATAAAGCTAGGTGCATGCGTGTTAAAAATAAAAATAATAATGTATATGGTAAACACTAAGATCAGTTAACGGTGTTGATGTTAGTTAGAAGTGGCATAAAATGTAGTAATGATTGGTGACTCCATGAAGATGGAGCTAATGGCGTACCATGAATACAAAGGGATTGTATATGATGCCTCATAATCTTGCTGCTTATAATCACTAAGTGTCATATGGTTACAATGATCGTTCTAATATATGTTATTGGTACTGATATATATGCGCATTTGAGGTACTCACTATCATAAGCAACAAGTGGGGGGTGAAAGTCCAGTGTACAAAATCACTAAAACCACATATATATATATATATATATACATATATATATATATATATATATATATATATATATATATATATATATATATATATATATATATTATTCTGTATGTTGCTCTTCAACCGCATAAAAATACTGTAAATAGTATACCCTAAGCAGATGATATCTATAATATTGGTATATATATGTATATATATATATGTATATATATGTGGTTTTAGTGATTTTGTACACTGGACTTTCACCCCCCACTTGTTGCTTATGATAGTGAGTACCTCAAATGCGCATATATATCAGTACCAATAACATATATTAGAACGATCATTGTAACCATATGACACTTAGTGATTATAAGCAGCAAGATTATGAGGCATCATATACAATCCCTTTGTATTCATGGTACGCCATTAGCTCCATCTTCATGGAGTCACCAATCATTACTACATTTTATGCCACTTCTAACTAACATCAACACCGTTAACTGATCTTAGTGTTTACCATATACATTATTATTTTTATTTTTAACACGCATGCACCTAGCTTTATAGACATCCATTAGCATATAGCTTTATAGACATCCACTAACACGCATGCACTTAGTTTTATATATATCCACTAGCAGCACAAAACAATCACACAATATGTCTAATAAATGAATCTCGCTGACTTTCACCATAAATATCGTTATAACGATATGCACTCACATATATTATATTTAACTCATTTTATTAAAATATTGCCTTCACGTCCAGAGATCACCACCTCGGTTATTTATAGGGTATTTAAAAATACACATAGATCTAGTCACTTTAATATATGCAATATGCTTGGCACACCAGCGCATATTACCTAACATAGAGATATTGTCACTTCACCACACAAGCGAAGAGGGACATTTAGGAATGAGTCCCTGGTTTCTAGTATCTTAAATATAGTTTAATTACACTGGTGTTCCGTACACATTATTTTTATTGCACATCTTTTTTATATACATATTCGTTATCACGTATATAGCCATAGTCATTGGACATTTAAACTTATTTGGGCTTAATATAGAGTCCACCATGGATCGTATATTGAACAGGGTTGGTTAACTTGACGTTAGTTTGTTTACGCCATACCAACCTATCAGATTTATGGGTGTGTACCTGTATTGAGCAATGAAAATCACTATCTGTGATGCTGATGGTGGTGGATACAAAACCGGTGCGGTTCACACCCACAAAAGGAATTCACAGGAATCATGGGAAATGTTGTTCATCAACAAATAGACTCCAACCAACCGGATTCAGACTTTTAGACAAGCCCCATAGTTCTTCATTACTATTGGTGGTTTAGACATACATCACATGATTTGTTTATATAATTCCGGTTGCAACTCTCTATAAGATCACACAAAATGAGTTCACAGGAAACATGGGAAATGTAGTTTATGATTAAATGGTGGTTTTATATAATCCCGGTTGTAACTCTCTATATGATCACACAAAATGAGTTTAAAGGAATCATGGGAAATGTAGTTTATGATTAAATAGACTCCCACCAATCGGATTCAGATTTTAAGACAAGCCCCATAGTTCTTCGTTATCACTGGTGGGTCAGACATACATCACATCATCTGTTTATATAATCCCGGTTGTAACTTTCTACACGATCGCAAAAACAAGTTTGTTAATAAATCTCACGATCACCTGTGTATATATATAACAAGAATAAGAGGGAATAAACAGTATATTGTTAATGAGAAATTTATCTAGCAAATAATTACTAATCACTGCAACAAGTGGGAGTGGGGGGAAAGGAAGGTTCTGATTGGTTTAATTAAAGGAAGGAAGGGGAGTGTTTATTGTGAACATGTGGTTACTTAGGCCTATTTAAGGGTGATTAAGACATAGATAGAGCATACAAGCCTGAGGAAACGGGGTCACTCCCGAGAAACGCGTCGCTTTATTTCTCTATATACCATAAGAGATTTGATTTTAACACACCAGCTGTAATGTGCTACATTACTGGCTATTTTATTTTGTATAATAAATGCTAGTTTTATGATTCACTAAGTCTGGTGTGTGCATCAATCTCTTCTAAGTAACCCAGAGGCTGTCTAGCCTTTCTCCCTGTTCCAACCTCTAGGACACTATCCAGGCAAGGACTGCCTTGCAGGACATCCATCTTTCCAGGACATCACGACGGGGATTCGTTTACACAGCCAGCTGGTTTGCTGTTTAGAATACCAGCCTGCCTCTAACAGGCACAAGAGAGTGCCTTCACGTTTGTGAGTATCCTGTGTCTTGTCCAGATTTACATCTTGGTATCCATTGATCTACACATGTGGCGCCTTTGTTTCTGTTTTTTACAGTTGTCCTTTTGACAGACTTGCAGTTTAGCCAATTAGTGCCTGCTCCCAGATAACACTGTGCTCATGCACGTGAAGTTATCTATATGAAACACGTGAACTAACACCCTCTAGTGGTGAAAAACTGTTAAAATGCATTCTGAAAAGAGGTGGCCTTCAAGGTCTAAGAAATTAGCATATGAACCTCCTAGGTTAAGCCTTCAACTAAGAATACCAAGAGAACAAAGCAAAATTGGTGATAAAAGTAAATTGGAAAATTGTTTAAAATTAAATGCCCTATCTGAATCATGAAAGTTTATTTTGGACTAGACTGTCCCTTTAAGACTCCAAGGAGGAAAGATTGATTTAATAACAGGCTTGATACGAACCAAAGCCTGAACAAAACAGTGAATATCAGGAAGTTTAGTAATCTTTCCATGAAATAAAACAGAAAGAGCAGAAATTAGTCCCTTCAAAGTACTTTCAGACAAACCTTTATCAAACCATCCCGAAGAAACTAAAATTCTAGGAATCCTAAAAGAATGCCAAGAGATTTTATGAGAACACCATAAAATATAGGCTTTCTAAACCCGATAATAAATCTTCCTTGAAACAGACTTATGAGTCTACACCTAGCGCTGCGGAATCTGTTGGCGCTCTACAAATAACCGATAATAATAATAATAGCATAGTATTAAATCACTGAGCCAGAGAAACCTCTGACTAAGCTTTCAATTTACATAACTTTAAATTTAGCGATTTGAGATCCTGATGTAAAAACGGCCCTTGAGACAGAAGGTCTGGCCTTAAAGGAAATGCCCACGGTTGGCAACTGGACATCCGGACAAGATCCGCATACCAAAACCTGTGAGGCCATGCTGGTGCTTTCAGAAACACATGCAATTGTTCCATTATGATCTTGGAGATCACCCTTGGAAGAAGAACTAGAGGCGGAAAAATGTAAACAGGTTGGTAAAACCAAGGAACTGCCAACGCATCCACCATCTCCACCTGGAAAGGTACCTGGGAAGCTTGACCTGGGAAGCTTTTTGTTTAGATGGGAAGCCATCAGATCTATTTCGGGAAGACCCCACATCTGTACAATCTGACAAAATACATCTGGATGGAGAGACCACCGAACAAAAGAGGCCCATTGAATAAACTGATGATGGTCTAACCACCAAGTCAGAGAGAGTTGAGTGTTGGGATTTAAGAATATCAATTGTGATATCCGAGTATAATCCCTGCACCATTGATTCAGCATGCAAAGCTGCAGATGTCTCATATGAAGACGAGCAAAGGGAATTGTGTCCGATGCTGCAGCCGAGAGACCTAAAACTTCCATGCACATAGCCACTGAAGGGAATGAACCAACTTCAAACATCTCTTGTCTGTTAAAGACAGATTCATGGACACTGAATCTATCTGGAAACCTAAAAAGGTGACCCTTGTCTGAGGAATCAAGAAACTCTTTGGTAAATTGATCCTCCAACCATGTCTTTGAAGAAACAACACAAGTTGATTTGTGTGCCATTCTGCTAAATGAAAAGATTGAGACAGTACCAAGATATCGTCCAAATAAGGAAAAACTGCAACACCCTGCTCTCTGATTACAGATAGAAGGGCACTGAGAACCTTCAAAAAGATTCTTGGAGCTGTCGCTAGGTCAAATGGAAGAGCAACAAATTGGTAATGCTTGTCTAGAAAAGAGAATCTCAGAAACCGATAGTGGTCTGGATGAATCGGAATGTGAAGATATGCACCCTGTAAGTCAATTGATGACCATGCTGAACAAAAGGCAGAATAGTCCTTATAGTCACCATCTTGAAAGTTTGGACCCTTACCAATTGATTCAAAAACTTCAGATCCAGAACTGGTCTGAATGAATTTTCCTTCTTCGGGACAATAAACAGATTTGAATAAAAACCCAGACCCTGTTCCAGAAGTGGAACTGGTACAATTACCCGTGAAAGCTCCAGATTTGAAATACACTACAGAAAGGCCTGAGCTTTCACAGGATTTGTTGGAACGTGAGAGAGAGAAAAAAAAATGTTCTCACAGGAGGTCCTATTCTGAAACCTATTAGATACCCCTGAGAGACAATCTGAATTCAATGATTCTGAACGGAACCTGCCCAAACGTCTTGAAATAATTTCAATCTGCCTTCACCAGTAGAACTGGATTGAGGGCCGCACCTTCATGCAGTCTTGGGGGCTGGCTTTGGTTTCTTATAAGGCTTGGATTTATTCCAACTCGAAGATGGCGTCTAATTGGAGCCAGAGTCCTTAGGGGAAGGAGTTGTTTTCTGTTCTCTATTCTGACTAAAGAAACGAAACTGATTAGAAACTTTAGATTTCCCTTAGACTTTTATCTTGGGGCAAATAAAAACTCCCCCCCCAGTAATAGTTGAAATAATAAAATCCAACTGGGAACCAAATAAATTATTACCCTGGAATGATAGAGATAGTAACCTAGATTTAGATACCATGTCAGCATTCCACGATTTGAGCCATAAAGGTCTTCTAGCTAAAATGGGCAAAGACAGATTTAACTTCAATATTGAAGATATCAAAAATAGCATCACAGATAAAATGATTAGCATGTTGAAGCAAACGAACAATGCTATGCAAATCAGAATCTTTTTCCCATTGTGCTAAGCTATCCAACCAAAAAGTTGATGCAGCCGCAACATCAGCAATAGAAATGGCAGGTCTGAGAATTTAGCCAGAATGTAAATAAGCTTTCCTTAGATAAGATTCAATTTTCCTATCTAAAGGATCCTTAAAAGAAGTACTATCTTCCATAGGAATAGTAGTACGCTTAGCAAGAGTAGAAATAGCCCCATCAACCTTAGGGGCTTTTTCCTAAAACTCTAATTTAGCCACTGGCAAAGGATACAACTTTTTAAACCTTGAAGAAGGAACAAAAGAAGTACCAGGCTTAGACCATTCCTTAGCAATCACATCAGAAATAGCATCAGGAACAGGAAAAACCTCAGGAGTAATCACAGGAGGTTTATAGACAGAATTTAAACATTTACTGGATTATCAAGAGGAACAGACTCCTCAATATCCAAGGTTATCAACACAAGGAACGAAGTTATGGGTGTGGTGGGAGGTGTATTTATAGGCATTTTGAAGTTTGGGAAACTTTGTCCCTCCTGGTAGGATTTTATATCCCATACGTCACTAGCTCATGGACTCCTTCCAATTACATGAAAGAAATGACACTTTTCTACAACGTAAAGTAGTAAGTGTACAGCCTGTATAACAGTGTAAATTTGCTGTCCCCTCAAAATAATTCAACACACAGCCATTAATGTCTAAACCGTTGGCAACAAAAGTGAGTAAACCTCTAAGTAGAAATGTCCAAATTGGGCCCAATAAGCCATTTTCCCTCCCCGGTGTCATGTGACTCATTAGTGTTACAAGGTCTCAGGTGTGAATGGGGAGCAGGTGTGTTAACGCTCTCACACTCTCTCATACTGGTCACTGGAAGTTCAACATGGCCCCTCATGGCAAAGAACTCTCTGAGGATCTGAAAAAAATAATTGTTGCTCTACATAAGGATGGCCTAGGCTATAAGAAGATTGCCAAAACCCTGAAACTGAGCTGCAGCACGGTGGGCAAGACCATACAGCGGTTTCACAGGACAGGTTCCACTCAGAACAGGCCTCGCCATGGTCGACCAAAGAAGTTGAGTGCACATGCTCAGCGTCATATCCAGAGATTGTCTTTGGTAAATATACGTATTGAGTGCTGCCAGCATTGCTGCAGAGGTTGAAGGGGTGGGGGTCAGCCTGTAAGTGCTCAGACCATACGCGGCACACTGCATCAAATTGGTCTGCATGGATGTCGTCCCAGAAGGAAGCCTCTTCTAAAGATGATGCACAAGAAAGCCCACAAACAGTTTGCTGAAGACAAGCAGACTAAAGACATGTCCTGTGGTCCGATGAGACCAAGATAAACTTATTTGGCTTAGATGGTGTCAAGCGTGTATGGCGCAACCAGGTGAGGAGTACAAAGACAAATGGGTCTTGCCTACAGTCAAGCATGGTGGTGGGAGTGTCATGGTCTGGGCCTGCATTAGTGCGAGTAATGTGTTTTTTTCACTTTTTTTGCTCAACCGACTTCTATGGAAGAATAAAGATGGATATGCATGTATTTATAAATGTATATATATGTGTTCATATAAATACATATGTGTATATACATTTTGCAAGCATCGGGTTAGTGCGAGAGTGATAACTATTCACTTTTAACTCGGAATACAAGTGCAACCTGACACGTAAGAAGTTTACTTCTAGTGCAATTAGCGCTCTAACGCTAAACAGTGTTCCATTCGTAATCTGGCCCATAATGTACGAGGCACAATAGAATAAGCAAGCAGGGAATATTAACTGTAAAGTGTGAGAGCTACGACAAATATGGAAGGAGAAAGTATAGAAAGCCTCAGTGGAATAAACACTAAATAAATTTATAATAAAATTTATAATATATAACCGGGCTCTTAAAAATAAAAGTAAATTTTACCCCCTCTACACATAAACAGTATAAGGCTCTTACAGTATCAGTGGCAAAAAAAAAAAAAAACAACTCAGTAGCTCAAAGCTGAAAAATGTGACAGGCACAGTGTTTAGTTAATGCTCAACCATATTAATAAGCTGTTCTCTGCAAATAGTATAGAGTAAAGCAGCGCGCTATCCCAAGTCGTGAGCATGGCACGGAGAGGAATTTCAAGTGCACAACAGAGACAGGCGCGCACTAACATATCCAGGGAGCGCGCTAACAGAAGGAGCGAGCAATAATAGCGCTGTGTAAAAGAATATTTAATAATAATAATAATAATAATAATAATAATAATAATAGTCTAGTGTGTATGAGGCAATGTCTATGACATTAATGTGGTACAGAAAGAGGGAGCGTCAAAAAGGCTAAAGTATCACCCTATTCTATTAACAATCTATATTAAAATCCACTTCTATAGAAAAATAGTAAAATCAACATTTATTATAATAAAAATGACAGGTAATAGGGTACCCTATAGTAGACCAAATTATAATAAAAAAAAGTACATAAGATGGTTAAACAAAAGAACAAATGTGATAATGTGGTGGTGTTCTCAAATATTTCTAAGAGAAATAACCAGTGTTGAAAGTAATAATAATGTTTTAGATCGTGATTAGTCCTCTATAATCGTGTCTAAATATTAGTATAAATCCAAGTGAATAGTGTCCAGGAGATCCAGGTTGGAGTCCTCAAAGAAGTGTAGAAAAAATAAAAATGAACAGTGAGCCAAAGAAGTGTTAAATCCAATGGTGTTGATACCTGTGGAAATTAAACTCACTTAGTGCAATAATGTAACAAATGGGAATAAAAACCTACTAAAAACAGGCTTTCCCTATGAAATTCATCGATGGAAGTCACTGCTCAAGTCTTTTTTACAAAGTAAAAAAGGCCCGCACTAGGGCCGAAACGCGTCGATAGAAGTCATTTTTACATAGGGTAAGCCTGATTTTAGTAAGTTTTTATTCCCATTTGTTACATTATTGCACTATGCAAGTTTAATTTCCACAGGTATCGACACCATTGGATTTAACACTTCTTTGGTTCACTGTCCATTTTTTTTTTTTTAAAAATGTTCTAGTTTATTAGGAGTTTATTAGGGATCTCATTTTGGGAGCTGGTATTGTTTTGTGTTGGCGCTGTGTATATCTAAACCTTTTTATAACATTAATGTGCCCTAGGCTATGATGTAACAACAAACGCACCTTGATATAAAAACATACCTGACAAGCACCCATTCCCCTGTGTTTACAAGCTGCAGAAAATACTGCTTCCAGTAGATAGCCAATCCAGTGCTGAGTACATTAAAGCAGAGGATTTAAGTGTGGAGTATATCGATTACCTAACAGGAGGAGGATAAGGGACTGGTCCCCGCAACACCTGTAGCAGGCTTGTGACTAACTCCTCCACTGGGAGTAATTGTGTCCCTGCCCAATACTCCAATATCTCCTTGTTGAGCGTCAAATCGGTCTGATGACCCCTCTCAATGAAAAATCTGGGGCACCTCCTTCTTCCGGTGGAGGCAAAGATAAGACTAGAATACCAGAGAGGCGGGAGGTTTATGAGCCTGGATCATGGTCTCTATGACCCAATCAGAAAACCCCCGCATGGATAGGATTAAGCGTTCAATCTCCAAGCAGTCAGATTCAGAGAAACTAGATTTGGGTGAAGGAAGGGTCCTTGAATGAGAAGGTCCTTTATCAACGGAAGTCTCCAGGGATGACATGTCCACCAGATCTGCATACCAAATCCTGCGAGGCCATGCAGGAGCAATGAGGATCACTGATGCCCTCTCCATTTTGATTCTGGCAATGACTTGAGGAAGAAGTGCAAACGGAAGAAAAAGGTATAGAAGAAGGAACCGCCAGAGCATCTATCAGTTCTGCCTGGGGATCCCTGGACCTCGAACGTATCTCGGGAGCTTGGCATTCTTTAGAGATGCGATGAGATCCAACTCCGGCCGACCCCATTAGAGAATCAGGTTGGAAAACACTTCCGGATGGAGTTCCCACTCTCCTGGATGAAAAGACTGTCTGCTCAGAAAGTCCGCCTCCCAGTTGTCCACCCTTGGGATATGGATCGCTGACAGATGAAAAGAATGGGCCTCCGCCCACCGGATTATCTTGGCTACATCGGTCAACGCTAAGGAACTCCTCGTTCCTCCTTGATGATTGATGTAAGCCACTGTCGTTATGTTGCCCGTCTGGAATCTGATGAACTGGGCCAAAGTCAATTGAGGCCAAGCCAGAAGAGCATTGAGAGAGGATGTTTATACGAAGAACAGATTCCGCCGGAGTCCACACTCCCTGAGCCTTCAGAGGACCCCAGACAGCTACCCACCCTAGAAGGCTGGCATCTGTTGTCACAATCACCCAAGATGGTCTGTGAAAGCATGTTCCCTGGGATAGATGATCCAGGGACAACCACCATTAAAGTGAATCCCTTGTCTCCTGCTCCAGGGTTATTCGAGGAGACAAGTCTGTATAATCTCCATTCCACAGCCTCAGCATGTTTAATTGCGGAGGTCTGAGGTGAAACCGAGCAAACGGAATGATGTCCATTGCCACCACCATCAGTCCGATTACTTCCATGCACTGTGCCACTGACGGCCAAGGATTGGACTTAAGGGCTTGACAGGTATCTAGAATCTTTGATTTCCTGACCTCTGTCAGAAAAATCCTCATGGATATAAAATTGATTACAGTTACCAAGTATTAAGGAACTCTTTTCCAGATTTACCTTCCACCCGCGAGTCCTCAGGAAGGACAGTACAATGTCGGTATGGGACCTTGCTTGTTGACAAGATGGCATCTGGATCAGAATATCGTCCAGATAAGGCGCCAACGCAATGCCCTGTGGTCTTAGAACTGCCAGCAAAGACCCCAGAACCTTTGTGAAAATTCTGGGTGCCGTGGCCAGCCCGAAAGGAAGAGCCACAAACTGAAAGTGTTTGTCCAGAAAAGCAAACCTTAGGAACTTGTGATGATCTCTGTGGATAGGAACATGAAGATATACATCCTTCAAGTCCACTGTCGTCATAAATTGACCCTCCTTGATCAATGGAAAAATGGTACGAATAGTTTCCATCTTGAATGATGGAACTCTGAGAAACTTGTTTAGACTCTTGAGATCTAATATAGGTCTGAAGGTTCCCTCTTTTTTGGGAACTACAAACAGATTTGAATAAAACCCCTACCCTTGTTCCTAAGCTGGAACGGGAACAATTACTCCCAGGGAGGAAAGTAATGTAAGAATGCCTCTTTTTTTTATCTGGTTTGCAGATAATCTTGAAAGAAGAAATCTTCCTCTGGGAGGAAGATTCTTGAATTCCAGTTTGTATCCCTGAGACACTATTTCTACCGCCCAGGGATCCTGAATGTATATGTCACTATCACACACACATTATGTCACTATAACACTGCACACAGGGTACACACAACTATTATACACAATGTATATGTCACTATAACACTGCACACAGGGTACACACAACTATCACACACAGACACACATTGTCACTTTCATACTGTACACAGGGTACATGTCGCGTTATAAACAGTGTATATGTCCCTATAACAAAGATACACATTAAGTTACTATCCCCAATTACATGTGACAATTATACAGAGTACGTGTGGTACAGGGTACACATGAGAACCACATACAGTGTATATGCCCTAATCACAGACACATTATGTTTATGACCCTGGGGAAAGTATCCCTAAGAGTGATGGGGAAATTAGTCGTGGACATCTTGCCCAATGTGTCTAAAAGGGATATGGCTGCACCTCACTGATGAGGCAGAAACGATCGTCTGGGGTGGCCGTTCTCCTTGTTAAGAGGAGAATTACCTGGAATTTCTGGGACTGACCTTGTTAGGCAGGATCAGACATATATATTTTAGGAAAGTTCTCCTCTGTGAAAGACACAATTGGGCTAAAAGAGGCTACTCCCATGTGGAAACCAGGCTATAGAACAAGCCACCAATCTTTTGTTCATTCCTAGCAGATTGATTCTCTTTCTGTATGTACATTATGTTGTATCACACTGTAAACAGGATACACATGAGAATTAAACACAGTGTATATGTTCCTATCACACAAAGACACACATGATAATTAAACAGATATGCATAAATTCCTATCATACACAGTTGCAAATTATATCATTATCACACTGTACACAGGTGACTACTATACACAGTGTATATGCCCCATGACACACATTATATCACTATCATGCAGTACACATGATAAATGTGACTAACACAAAGGATATATGTCTCCTATCACACACCGTTTGTGACTATAACACAGGATATATGTCCCCTATCACGCACAGTTTGTGACTATCACACAGTATATATGTCCCTATCACACACACCGTTTGTGACTATCACACACCACTATCACACAGGATATATGTCCCTTATCACACACCGTTTGTGACTATCACACAGGATATACAGTGGATATAAAAAGTCTACACACTCCTGTTAAAATGTCAGGTTTCTGTGATGTAAAAAAAATTAGACAAAGATAAATCATTTCAGAACTTTTTCCACCTTTAACTATAAACTACAAAACTCAATTGAAAAACAAACTGAAATCTTTAAGGTGGAGGGAAGTAAACAAAAAAAAACTAAAATAATGTGGTTGCATTAGTGTGCACACTTATAACTTGGGATGTAGCTGTGTTCAGAATTAAGCAATTACATTTAAAACCATGTTAAATAGGAGTCAGTACACACCTGCCATCGTTTAAAGTGCCTCTGGTTAACCCTAAATAAAGTTCAGCTGTTCTAGTAGGTCTTTCCTGACATTTTCTTAGCCGCGTCCTACACAAAAGCCATGGTCCGCAGAGAGCTTACAAAGCATCAGAGTGATCTTATTGTTAAAAGGTATCAGTCAGGAGAAGGGTACAAAAGAATTTTCAAGGCATTAGATATACTATGGGACACAGTGAAGACAGTCATCATCAAGTGGAGAACATATGACACAACAGTGACATTACCAAGAACTGGATGTCCCTCCAAAATTTATGAAAAGACGAGAAGAAAACTGGTCTGGGAGGCTACCAAGAGGCCTACAACAACATTAAAGGAGCTGCAGGAATATCTGGCAAGTACTGGCTGTGTAGTACATGTGAAAACAATCTCCCGTATTCTTCATATGTTTGGGCTTTGGGGTAGACGGCAAGACGGAAGCCTTTTCTTACCAAGAAAAACATCCAAGCCCAGCTAAATTGAGCAAAAACACATCTGAAGTCTCCCAAAAGCATGCGAGAAAAGCTTTTATGGTCTGATGAAACCAAGGTTGAACTTTTTAGCAATAATTCCAAAAGATATGTTTGGCGCAAAAACAACACTGCACATCACCAAAAGAACACCATACCCACAGTGAAGCATGGTGGTGGCAGCATCATGCTTTGGGGCTGTCTTCAGCTGGAACTGGGGTCTTATTCAAGGTAGAGGGAATTATGAACAGTTCCAAATACCAGTCAATATTGGCACAAAACTTCATCTTTCAGCATGACAACGACCCAAAGCATACATCCAAATCAACAAAGGAATGGCTTCACCAGAAGAAGATTAAAGTTTTGGAATGGCCCAGCCAGAGCCCAGACCTGAATCCAATCGAAAATCTGTGGGGTGATCTGAAGAGGGCTGTGCACAGGAGATGCCCTCGCAATCTGACAGATTTGGAGTGTTTTTGCAAAGAAGAGTGGGCAAATCTTGCCAAGTCAAGATGTGCCATGCTGATAGACTCATACCCAAAAAGACTGGGTGCTGTAATAAAATCAAAACTTGCTTCAACAAAGTATTAGTGCACACTTATGCAACCATATTATTTTATTTTTACTTCCCTTCACCTAAAAGATTTCAGTTTGTTTTTCAATTGAGTTACATAGTTTATAGGTCACATTAAAGGTGGAAAAAGTTCAGAAATGATTTATCTTTGTCTCATTTTTTTTACATCACAGAAACCTGCCATTTTAAAAGGGGTGTGTAGACTTTTAATATCCACTGTATGTCCCTATCACACACAGTTTGTGACAAGCACACAGTCACAAACTGTGTGTGATAGGGGAGATTTATTCTGTGTGCTTGTCACAAACTGTGTGTGATAGGGACATATATCCTGTAAGATAGTCACAAACTGTGTGTGATAGGGGACATATATACTGTGTGTGATAGGGGACATATATCCTGTGTGCTAGTCACAAACTGTATGTGATAGGGACATATATCCTGTGTGATAGTCACAAACTGTGTGTGATAGGGGAGATTTATTCTATCACACAGGATATATGTCCCCTATCACACACAGTATATATGTCCCCTATCACACACAGTTTGTGACTATCTTACAGGATATATGTCCCTATCACACACACCGTTTGTGACTATCACACAGGATATATGTCCCTATCACACAGTTTGTGACAAGCACAGAGAATAAATCTCCCCTATTACACACAGTGTGTGACTAGTTCACAGGACATATGTCCCTATCACACACAGTTTGTGACAAGCACACAGAATATATGTCCTCTATTACATACAGTTTGTGACTAGCACACAGGATATATGTCCCTATTACACACAGTTTGTAACTAACACACAGGATATATGTCCCTATCACATAGAGTTTGTTACTAACACACAGGATATATGTCCCTATCACATACAGTTTGTTACTAACACACAGGATATATGTCCCTATCACACACAGTTTGTAACTAGCACACAGAATATATGTCCCTATCACACACAGTTTGCAACTAGCCCACAGGATATATGTCCCTATCACACACAGTTTGTTACTAGCACACAGAATATATGTCCCTATCACACACAGTTTGTAACTAGCACACAGGACATATGTCCCTATCACACACAGTTTGTTACTAGCACGCAGGATATATGTCCCTATCACACACAGTTTGTGACTATCACACAGGATATATGTCCCCTATCACACACAGTTTGTAACTAGCACACAGGATATATGTCCCTATCACACACAGTTTGTAACTAGCACACAGGATATATGTCCCTATCACACACAGTTTGTAACTAGCACACAGGATATATGTCCCTATCACACACAGTTTGTAACTAGCACACAGGATATATGTCCCTATCACACACAGTTTGTAACTAGCACACATGATATATGTCCCTTATCACACAGTTTGTTACTAGCACACAGGATATATGTCCCTATCACACACAGTTTGTGACTAACACACAGGATATATGTCCCCTATCACACACAGTTTGTGACTATCACACATGATATATGTTCCTATCACACACAGTTTGTGACTAACACACAGGATATATGTTCCTATCACACACAGTTTGTGACTATCACACAGGATATATGTCCCTATCACACACAGTTTGTAACTAGCACACAGGATATATGTCCCTATCACACACCGTTTGTGACTAGCACACAGAATATATGTCCCTATCACACACAGTTTGTTACTAGCACACATGATATATGTCCCTATCACACACAGTTTGTAACTAGCACACAGGATATATGTCCCTATCACACACCGTTTGTGACTAGCACACAGAATATATGTCCCTTATCACACAGTTTGTTACTAGCACACAGGATATATGTCCCTATCACACACAGTTGGTAACTAGCACACAGAATATATGTCCCTTATCACACAGTTTGTTACTAGCACACAGGATATATGTCCCCTATTACACACAGTTTGTGACTAGCACATAGAACATACGTCCCTTATCACACAGTTTGTAACTAGCACACAGGATATATGTCCCCTAGTACACACAGTTTGTAACTAGCACACATGATATATGTCCCTATCACACACAGTTTGTGACTAGCACACAGGATATATGTCCCTATCACACACAGTTTGTGACTATCACACAGGATATATGTCCCTATCACACACAGTTTGTGACTAGCACACAGGATATATGTCCCTATCACACACAGTTTGTAACTAGCACACAGGATATATGTCCCTATCACACACAGTTTGTGACTAACACACAGGATATATGTCCCTTATCACACAGTTTGTTACTAGCACACATGATATATGTCCCTATCACACACAGTTTGTGACTAACACACAGGATATATGTCCCTTATCACACAGTTTGTTACTAGCACACATGATATATGTCCCTATCACACACAGTTTGTAACTAGCACACAGGACATATGTCCCTATTACACACAGTTTGTTACTAGCACGCAGGATATATGTCCCTATCACACACAGTTTGTGACTATCACACAGGATATATGTCCCCTATAACACACAGTTTGTAACTAGCACACAGGATATATGTCCCTATCACACACAGTTTGTAACTAGCACACAGGATATATGTCCCTATCACACACAGTTTGTGACTAGCACACAGGATATATGTCCCTATCACACACAGTTTGTGACTAGCACACAGGATATATGTCCCTATCACACACAGTTTGTGACTAACACACGATATATGTCCCTATCACACACAGTTTGTGACTAACACACAGGATATATGTCCCTATCACACACAGTTTGTGACTATCACACATGATATATGTCCCTATCACACACAGTTTGTGACTAACACACATGATATATGTCCCTATCACACACAGTTTGTGACTATCACACAGGATATATGTCCCTTATCACACAGTTTGTTACTAGCACACAGGATATATGTCCCCTATTACACACAGTTTGTGACTAGCACACAGGATATATGTCCCTATCACACACAGTTTGTGACTATTACACAGGATATATGTCCCTATCACACACAGTTTGTGACTATCACACAGGATATATGTCCCTATCACACACAGTTTGTGACTAACACACATGATATATGTCCCTATCACACACAGTTTGTGACTAACACAAATGATATATGTCCCTATCACACACAGTTTGTGACTATCACACAGGATATATGTCCCTATCACACACAGTTTGTGACTATCACACAGGATATATGTCCCTATCACACACAGTTTGTTACTAGCACACATGATATATGTCCCTATCACACACAGTTTGTGACTAGCACACATGATATATGTCCCTATCACACACAGTTTGTGACTAACACACAGGATATATGTCCCTATCACACACAGTTTGTGACTAACACACAGGATATATGTCCCTATCACACACAGTTTGTTACTAGCACACATGATATATGTCCCTATCACACACAGTTTGTGACTAACACACATGATATATGTCCCTATCACACACAGTTTGTAACTAACACACAGGATATATGTCCCTATCACACACAGTTTGTGACTATCACACATGATATATGTCCCTATCACACACAGTTTGTGACTAACACTCATGATATATGTCCCTATCACACACAGTTTGTGACTAACACACAGGATATATGTTCCTATCACACACAGTTTGTGACTATCACACAGGATATATGTCCCTATCACACACAGTTTGTGACTAACACACATGATATATGTCCCTATCACACACAGTTTGTGACTATCACACATGATATATGTCCCTATCACACACAGTTTGTGACTAACACTCATGATATATGTCCCTATCACACACAGTTTGTGACTAACACTCAGGATATATGTTCCTATCACACACAGTTTGTGACTATCACACAGGATATATGTCCCTATCACACACAGTAACCCGCTTGCTTGCTCTGCTGCAAAGTGTCCCTGGAATTTTTTTTGAAATGTTGGCAACTATGCACACAGGATATATGTCCCTATCACACACAGTTTGTGACTAACACACAGGATATATGTCCCTATCACACACAGTTTGTGACTAACACACAGGATATATGTCCCTATCACACACAGTTTGTGACTAACACACAGGATATATGTCCCTATCACACACAGTTTGTTACTAGCACACAGGATATATGTCCCTATCACACACAGTTTGTTACTAGCACACAGGATATATGTCCCTATCACACACAGTTTGTGACTAACACACATGATATATGTCCCTATCACACACAGTTTGTTACTAGCACACAGGATATATGTCCCTATCACACACAGTTTGTGACTAGCACACAGGATATATGTCCCCTATCACACACAGTTTGTGACTAACACACAGGATATATGTCCCCTATCACACACAGTTTGTGACTAACACACAGGATATATGTTCCTATCACACACAGTTTGTGACTAACACACAGGATATATGTCCCCTATCACACACAGTTTGTGACTAACACACAGGATATATGTCCCTATCACACACAGTTTGTGACTAACACACATGATATATGTCCCTATCACACACAGTTTGTGACTAGCACACATGATATATGTCCCTATCACATACAGTTTGTGACTATCACACAGGATATATGTCCCTATCACACACAGTTTGTGACTATCACACAGGATATATGTCCCTATCACACACAGTTTGTGACTAACACACAGGATATATGTCCCTATCACACACAGTTTGTGACTAACACACAGGATATATGTCCCTATCACACACAGTTTGTGACTAACACACAGGATATATGTTCCTATCACACACAGTTTGTGACTAACACACAGGATATATGTCCCCTATCACACACAGTTTGTGACTAACACACATGATATATGTCCCTATCACACACAGTTTGTGACTATCACACATGATATATGTTCCTATCACACACAGTTTGTGACTAACACACAGGATATATGTTCCTATCACACACAGTTTGTGACTATCACACAGGATATATGTCCCTATCACACACAGTTTGTGACTAACACACAGGATATATGTCCCTATCACACACAGTTTGTGACTAACACACAGGATATATGTCCCTATCACACACAGTTTGTGACTATCACACAGGATATATGTCCCTATCACACACAGTTTGTGACTAGCACACAGGATATATGTCCCTATCACACACAGTTTGTGACTAGCACACAGGATATATGTCCCTATCACACACAGTTTGTGACTATCACACAGGATATATGTCCCTATCACACACAGTTTGTTACTAGCACACATGATATATGTCCCTATCACACACAGTTTGTTACTAGCACACATGATATATGTCCCTATCACACACAGTTTGTGACTAACACACATGATATATGTCCCTATCACACACAGTTTGTTACTAGCACACAGGATATATGTCCCTATCACACACAGTTTGTGACTAGCACGCAGGATATATGTCCCTATCACACACAGTTTGTGACTAGCACACAGAATATATGTCCTCTATTACATACAGTTTGTGACTAGCACACAGGATATATGTCCCTATTACACACAGTTTGTAACTAACACACAGGATATATGTCCCTATCACATAGAGTTTGTTACTAACACACAGGATATATGTCCCTATCACATACAGTTTGTTACTAACACACAGGATATATGTCCCTATCACACACAGTTTGTGACTATCACACAGGATATATGTCCCTATCACACACAGTTTGTTACTAACACACAGGATATATGTCCCTATCACACACAGTTTGTGACTATCACACAGGATATATGACCCTATCACACACAGTTTGTTACTAACACACAGGATATATGTCCCTATCACACACAGTTTGTAACTAGCACACAGGATATATGTCCCTATCACACACAGTTTGTGACTAACACACAGGATATATGTCCCTATCACACACAGTTTGTGACTAACACACAGGATATATGTCCCTATCACACACAGTTTGTGACTAACACACAGGACATATGTCCCTATCACACACAGTTTGTGACTAGCACACATGATATATGTCCCTATCACACACAGTTTGTGACTAACACACAGGATATATGTCCCTATCACACACAGTTTGTGACTATCACACAGGATATATGTCCCTATCACACACAGTTTGTGACTATCACACATGATATATGTCCCTATCACACACAGTTTGTGACTAACACACAGGATATATGTCCCTATCACACACAGTTTGTGACTAACACACATGATATATGTCCCTATCACACACAGTTTGTGACTAACACAAATGATATATGTCCCTATCACACACAGTTTGTTACTAGCACACATGATATATGTCCCTATCACACACAGTTTGTGACTAACACACATGATATATGTCCCTATCACACACAGTTTGTGACTAACACACAGGATATATGTCCCTATCACACACAGTTTGTGACTAACACACATGATATATGTCCCTATCACACACAGTTTGTGACTAACACACAGGATATATGTCCCTATCACACACAGTTTGTGACTAACACACAGGATATATGTCCCTATCACACATGATATATGTCCCTATCACACACAGTTTGTGACTAACAGCACACGGGACACATGTGACTTTTTCTCACTACACGTCATGGGTTTGATGTTCCTCACCCTGTAACAAGTTGATTTTTCTCTTCAGTAATTCGTTCTCATCCTCCATGTCCAAAACAAGCTGCGTCATCAGCCAGCGCCGCCATGTGACACCGACACGCTCTCCATTCTACTGCTAACTGAGCGGTGTGACAGCCATGTTGTAAGATGGCAAAGTACAATTCCGCACACTCCCGAGACCGCAGGAAAACTGCCAGTTTATTAACATATTGTATTCGTCACACATTAGTCCTGAGTTATATAACAAGCAGAGAATGCAGTCACCTAGCTACTTTCTGACAGAGTAAACATAGAATCCATCTTTGTTGTTGGCATGGAAACGACATAAGTATTTGTTTATAAATATATACATACATATAACATATTTTAATTAACTTTTCAACGGGGTTAGATTTATTTTTTATAATGGCAGTACGAGGGTGTTCTTATATTAGTTTGCCATTAACAAATATGGTGGCAGGTTTGTGACAGGTGGGTCATGTGATGCTGTTGCCTAAGTAACACACTAAGCACGATTGTGAAAGTTTTCTGAACTCAGCTGTAGGTAGACAAATGATACCCAAATGTTGAACCACTTGAAAGTGCTACAGCACAGCTGTAAAAGATGACTAGAAAATATCACCTGAACATCTCTATGTAAAAAAAGGAAGATATTTTACATTACATAAAAATTTCCTCAGTAGCAACATCCCATTGTAAACTAGGGATTTATTTGCAGCCAATCAGGATGCTAGTCCCAGGACTTGCAAGGGAGTACTGTGCAACTGGCATGTGTATCTAGGGTTGCCAGGTGTCTGCAACAAAAATACAGGACAGATAAGGGGGGGAGAAGTGTGTGTGTGACTGTGTATATATATATATATATATAAGAAGTAAGTGAGTTGAATCCAGCACCATAGGTTTTAGTAAAATTTCTTTCCCACCTGTGTGCACGTTACCAAGGAGTATCAGCCAAACTCCAGTGTATACAGTCCATGTAAAAAACAAGGTAACAGCACCACAGCACACAATCTTCTTTTAAAGGTGAAAAATCTTTATTTGAGGTTTAGCAACCAGTAAAAAGCGACGTTTCGGACCTACATAGTCCTTAATCATGCATAAGTTACAATCAAACAAACTGACTTTAAAAAGGGTATCTGGACCAATCATGCTTCAATTCTCAGTGTTAATTGGTTTAACCCATACCTATCCAGGTTTGTAAATTTCAACAACACAGTGACCTCTAGTGGTACCAGAATATGTTCCATCATTTAAAACCATTATAAAAACAAATACAAATCATAATCTCTATTCAGACCATATGGATGTAATGTGTTCAGACGTTTAATCCACCATACTTCTTTCTGTTTTAATTTTAGTTCCCTATTACCCCCTCTTCTATGATGGGGGATATGGTCAATCACTTGAAAGCGAAGCTGGCTTACTGTATGACCCATATTTGTAAAATGTGCTGATACTGGAAGTGACATATCTTTTGATTTAATGGATGCTTTATGTTGACTAAACCTATCCCTGGCGGCTTGGGTGGTCTCGCCAATGTAACAAAGACCACATGGGCATTTAAGTAGGTAGATTGCATAGTTGGTTTGGCATGTATATAACCCATTGATTGTATATTGCTTTCTTTTGTCATTTTGTGCTAAGAAAGCAATATACAATCAATGGGTTATATACATGCCAAACCAACTATGCAATCTACCTACTTAAATGCCCATGTGGTCTTTGTTACATTGGCGAGACCACCCAAGCCGCCAGGGATAGGTTTAGTCAACATAAAGCATCCATTAAATCAAAAGATATGTCACTTCCAGTATCAGCACATTTTACAAATATGGGTCATACAGTAAGCCAGCTTCGCTTTCAAGTGATTGACCATATCCCCCATCATAGAAGAGGGGGTAATAGGGAACTAAAATTAAAACAGAAAGAAGTATGGTGGATTAAACGTCTGAACACATTACATCCATATGGTCTGAATAGAGATTATGATTTGTATTTGTTTTTATAATGGTTTTAAATGATGGAACATATTCTGGTACCACTAGAGGTCACTGTGTTGTTGAAATTTACAAACCTGGATAGGTATGGGTTAAACCAATTAACACTGAGAATTGAAGCATGATTGGTCCAGATACCCTTTTTAAAGTCAGTTTGTTTGATTGTAACTTATGCATGATTAAGGACTATGTAGGTCCGAAACGTCGCTTTTTACTGGTTGCTAAACCTCAAATAAAGATTTTTCACCTTTAAAAGAAGATTGTGTGCTGTGGTGCTGTTACCTTGTTTTTTACATGGTATATATATATATATATATATATATATATATACATATATATATATATATATATACACACTTACCATAATTTTTTTAAGTGAAACTGGGACCAGCTGGTACAGTGCCGGTGGGGGTGTGGTCAGGAGCGTGGTCAAGGGGGCATGGCAATTACCGGTCCTTTTAAAGTAGTAGCTTTTATGTGTGTAATGTTTTGTGGATACTCTACCCTTCTTCAGTCTAACAACAAGTGAATCACACAGTTTAAATAGACCATAACACCACCCCCTAATGAAAAAGGAACTATTACGTTGTCATGGCAACCCATACACAACATTAGCAAATAAATCATTCATCTAAATCTCAGATTCTAAATAATGTCAAACATCAAGCATAATGATCAATTTAATAAAATAGTGAAAAGCATATACATCACACAATATAATATCTGCAGTGTAATATGTGTTTTATGTGTCTAATTAAGGAACAGATCCAAATACTGATAAGGCAGAAATACAACATTGAATGAAATAAGTAAAAAAGAAACACATACCTGCTAAAGCTGTTTAAGAGGCTACTCTATACCATAATGCAGGAAGATTATAGCCAAAATGTTATTCTGCATGAAGTAAAGAAAGATCCACGCCAGTCCTGCATGTATGCACTTCCTGTTCATACCCATATGATTCCCCTAAAGGTTGTAGTACTACAAAATTAAAAAAAACCCTATGCTGCTCACTCAGCCTGTATTACTAAATGTAAACTTTGAAGGACAACTATGCTGGAGAGCCACAGTCCAGTCATTTTGAATAATGTGTCTGGGTTTCAGGTGGTCTGAAACCCGGACACATAATTTGAAACCCGGAGGTGGCAACCCTACTGGGACAGAATGAACAACCGGGTTGGACACTGG
Organism: Bombina bombina; assembly: GCF_027579735.1. NCBI lineage: Eukaryota > Metazoa > Chordata > Amphibia > Anura > Bombinatoridae > Bombina > Bombina bombina. The sequence goes on from NC_069503.1 coordinate 1,135,528,419, forward strand.
GACAGCGCCTCCAAACAGGGACAATCCCAGTAAAAGTGGGACTTCTGGTAAGCCTATAATATATATATATATATATATATATATATATATATATATATATATATATATGTGTGTGTGTGTGTGTGTGCATATACACATGAAGTATATATATGTATATATATATATATATATACACACACACTACACATATATATATATATATATATATATATATATATATATATATATATATATATATTCGAATAAATCTTTTATTGAAGCATAAACAGCAGCATCACAATGCGACGTTTCGGCATCACAATCCCTTAATCATGCATACATAGTACTGCACCTGTGTCTTATTTAAAAGCATACAACAGCCAATGAGAAAACATTTCAAAAAACATCCCAAAGTAGGTAACCATTTCATGGCCAAACGCTCTATGCTGATATTAAACATACTGCCACCTATTGGTTGCAATTTATAAATACAATCATTTAATCTAAATTAAAGACAAAGCTAAGTACAAAAAAAGCATATGTACATATCTGTAATTATACTAGCATAAAATCTGTACATGTATATCTTCGAAAGTGTTAACAATATGAACAACAAAGAAACCCTTATTCTTAATGACAATATTTTAGTGGATGTTCCTAGAGGAAAACGGATAGGTCCAATTCTCTATTTAACCCCTTGGGGTGCATGGTATCCAATTTATGGATCCAAAAGGCCTCCCTTTGCTTCAAAATCAATTCTCTATTACATCCACCTCTAGGAACATCCACTTGATCTATAATTTGTCATCTAAGTTGGCTAACTTGATGGCCATACTCCATACAATGACACGCAACTGGGGCTTTTTAATCTTTTTTTCTTATGTTTGATTTGTGCTGATTGAGTCTATTCCTCATACTTTGGGTGGTCTCTCCAATATAAATTTTGGCATATGGGCATTTTATTATATAAACCACAAATGTAGATTCACATGTGTAGTACGATTTTAATTTAAATTTATTCCCACTCCTAGGGTGGACAAATTCTTTGCCCTTTATTACCGAATGGCAACTGCCACATCCCAAACAGGGGTAACAACCAATATTTTTTTCAGTAATGTATCTCTCCCTTTTATTGTATTTGGGTCCCAAATCAGATTTAATCAAAATATCATTAAGATTATGGGCCATAATAGGTTTATTTTGGAGTATCTTTACTTCTTTATTACAATCCTGAATTATATGCCAATGTTTTTTGATAATGTGTGATATTTTCTCATTATACTCACTATACTGGGATACAAATATTAATTTCTATTTTTTTGCCTGTTTGGCCACATTTCTATCCCCTTTATGACATATATTACGTTTTTTTTGTTTATCAGCCCCACTGGGTATCCTCTATCCAGAAACTTCTTCCCCATTTCCTTTAATCTCAATTGTTTTGTTTCTTCCTCACTGACTATTCTGTCTACCATAAATAATTGGCTTCTTGGAAGTGAATCCTTTAGTTTTTTATTATGAAAACTGTCATATCTAAGAAGGGTATTACGATCTGTTTCCTTGCAATGTATGTCAAATTTTAAATTCAGCCCCTTCTTATATACTACAGTGTCAAGGAGAACCATTTTCTCCTCACTGAAAGCTAAAGTAAATTCTAGGCCATCAACCTCATGGTTAATTTCTTCCACAAATTTTAATAGGGAGTCCACGTCGCCCCACCATATGCCAAATACATCATCTATGCATCGCCACCAGGTGGCGCCATATTTCATAAAAAGATGATTACTGTATACAAATCTTTCCTCAAAGCAATTCATGTAAAGATTGGCATATGATGAGGCGACGTTAGACCCCATAGCTGTTCCCTTCTTCTGCATGTACCAGGAATCAATAAACAGGAAATAGTTATAAAATAACACAATTCTCAATAATTCCTCAAAAAAATCAATTTGTTGTAGACTATATTGATCTGATGATGCCAACAGTTGGCAAATTATACCTATACCACTCTCATGCTTGATAGAGGTATATAGGCTCTTAACATCAAGAGTATATAATATACATTTTGTGCTATCTAGTGCCAATGCTGTGAGTTTATTTATAAAATCCCCTGTAACACCCTATCCAAAAATACAGCTATATTAGTAAAAGCTGATTCAACATTGGAAACTATTGGGCGCCCTGGGGGGCTTTGTAGATTCTTGTGAACCTTTGGTACAGTGTAAAAAATGGGCGTTCTGGAATGATCTCTATATAAATATTCACCCATTGTTTTGTCAATTACCCCTGATGTAATAGCTTTATTTATTACTCTTTTAATTTCTCTTTGAATTTTGAAAATAGGATTAGCATCTAATTTCTGATAGGTATTAGTGTCATTTAATTGATTATAAATCTCCTGTACATAATATTCCTAATCAAGGACTATTGTGGCTCCCACCCTTATCGGCTATCTTTATAATGTCATTTTTTTCTTTAATGGTTTTCATGGCTCTCAATTCATCCTTAGATAAATTAAAAATTTTCCATTTCCTGTTGTTAGTGTCTGACACCGTAGTTTGTAACATATTAATATCTGACATGACCAATTTTGTAAATGTGTCCAAACTACTGTTCTGTACATTTGGGGTGAAAGTACTTTTCTTATGCAAATTATACATTTTTGGAGCGATAGATTTATGACTGCAAGATTTATTAACACATTTATCCTTTACATTAAAATTTTGTTCACCATCTTTGTTAAAAAACAATCTTAACTTTATACTCCTAAAGAATCTATAGAGGTCTTTTTGTAACTCAAAAAGTCCAGATCTTTATAAGGACAAAAGGACAATCCTTTCTATAATAGTCCATACTCACTATTCTCCAGAGTGCTATTAGATATATTGATTACTGTTTGCGGGGTTTCCGATTCCCTTGGCCCCTTGTCTTCATCCGTTTGGATTGATCTCTACCGATGTTTCCTTCCGGCTCTGTGATGCCTTCGTCGCTACTGGATAAAAAAGGCGATGACGACCCAGAGGATAGTTCCGATGCAGTACCGCCTCCTTCCTTACATTTCTGTTGCTGATTGGCCAAACGACCCTGATGTCTTTGTGATGCTGTGGGGAATCCTCTCTGTGAATCAAAGTAACTCGATCTCCACTTATATACTCTGCCTTTCATATAGTCATCTTCATCCCGTACAAACTTTAATCTTTTTCGTTCTTGAATCTCCTTTTTCAGATCTGTGATCTTTCCGTCTACCTTCTTGAGGAAATTTTCCAGAGCTTCAGTGGTCAGTAGCTTAATCAGTTCGTTTCTACAGGTTTCGATATCCTGTTCCTGTTTTTCCACATTTTTTTACAGGTATTCCACTGTAAGTGTGATCAGATCATAACTACATTTATTTAGAATAGCTAAAAAATTTCCCACAGTATTCCTCATTGTCACGTAACAGTGTGGGGCGGGTACTCATCCTTAACCCTCTAGGTATTCTTTTATCCCGATGGTACTCGGAAAGGGTTGTAATATGCAAATCCCATGCAGTATTCTTACACTTTAAATTTTCATACTTTATTTCATAGTCATGAGTAGAAATGGTTTTTAGGAAGTCCCTGGATCCCCTAGTGAGTGTAGTAATGCGAGCTGCTTCCATTTCTGTGTACATAAATACTTTTATGCCATCTGTTTTTTGTTGCTTTTCCATATCAAAAGAAATATACTTGTATTACCTAATTGCAACGTGTCTCAGGTCTCTCTACGGACTATTATATACTATATATATATATATAGCGCTGCGGATTCTGTTGGCGCTCTACAAATAACCAATAATAAATAATAAATAAATATATATATATGCACACAAAACTATGAAAAACCGTGCTATCCTGTATAATATTAAATATGTAGATATAAATTATATATATAATTGTACAAAAATTGGTAATATTATTACAATGTCCACAAGTCCACAGGATATAATATATCCGAAAGAAGGCTGCAGGACTGATAGGGTTAATGAAGACTCCCTGGCAATCTTCACCAAAAACAGATATGTACAAAAGACTAGGGGCCCCATCCGATATGCAGCGTCGCCCGCAAAAGCCGGTAACGCCGGTTTTTGCACGGGTTTGGTATCCTATATACAGCTCCGCATATAAATGCAGCACGTATATTTCACCCGTCGGACGTAGTTTTTTACCCCATAGACTAACATAAAACCCGTGCAATTTGGTATCCAATATCCAGCGCAAGGCCTTACGTGGCGAAAATGGAGAAAACTTACACCATTTTCACCTCGCCATAAAATGCAACCATAGCAGGCCTTGCGCTGAGTATGGGAGCACCGTAACTCCCTAAAATGCCTGCAAAAAAAAAACTAACACCTAATGCATGCGCAATGTCTAGCTACCTGTCAACCGCAATCCCCCACCGCAATACCGAATAAAGTGTATTAACCCCTAAACCACTGCTCCCGGAGCCCACCGCCACCTACATTATATGTATTAACCCCTAAACCACCGCTCCCGGACTCCGCCGCACCTAAATAAAGTGTTTAACACCTAAACCGCCGCTCTCGGACCCCGCCGCCACCTACATTAAATATATTAACCCCTAATTTGACCCCCCTACACCGCTGCCACCTACATTAAATATATTAACCTCTAATCTGACCCCCTACACCACCGCCACCTACATTAAATGTATTAACCCCTAAACCTAAGTCTAATCCTAACACCCCCTAACTTATTTATTATTTAAATAAATATAAATAATATTAATATTATTAACTCAATTATTCCTATTTAAAACTAAATACTTACCTATAAAATAAAACCTAAGATAGCTACAATATAATTAATAATTACATTGTAGCTATTTTAGGGTTTATATTTATTTTACAGGTAACTTTGTATTTATTTTAACTAGGTACAATAGCTATTAAATAGTTAATAACTATTTAATAGCTACCTAGTTAAAATAATTAGAAAATTACCTGTAAAATAAATCCTAACCTAAGCTACAAATACACCTAACACTACACTATCAATAAATTAATTAAATAAATTAACTACAATTAGTGATGTCCTGAACTGTTCGCCCGCAAACGGTTCCCAGCGAACATAGCTTGTTCGCGTTCGCGGCTGCGGGCGAACACATGGCGATGTTCGATCCGCCCCCTATGTGTCATCATTGAGGAAACTTTGACCCTGTATGTCACAGCCGTCTGACACATTAGAGCCAATCAACATCAGACACTCCCTCACAGACCCTCCCAGCTACTCGGAATCCGCCATTTTAGACTCATAACGACCTTGCTTTCTTAATGAGAGGACGTGTTGTGTTTTTGCTACTGACATTAATAGGAAATACATAGCTAGGCTAGTGTATTTAGTGTCCACTACAGTCCAGAAGGACTCCACTCATCTCTGCTGCAAGGACAGCATCCCAAAAAGCCCTTTTTAGGGCTATATTTCGTGCCGTTTTTTTTTTTTCGTATTTTTTGTTTAAGGCTCACAGCATATGCTGTGATTACTGCCACCACTGATATCTCCCTAACAACATTAGTTTAAATTTAAATAACCAAAAATTTTAATTATTTTGCTAGTGTAATTTTTTTTCATTTTCTATCAGGCCTGTGTCACACAGCATATACTCTGGTTCATTGCTCTGTGCCATCCACCAGTGTTAATATCCGTTTATAACATTATTTTAAATTTAAAAAAAAAAATTAAATAATTTTGCTAGTGTAATCTAATTACATTTTCTATCAGGCCTGTGTCTGTCAGGCTCACATAGCATTAATATACCTCATTTTTTTCAGTCTTTTGGTTAATTGGTCTGTGCCAGGCAGCCACCACTCATATCTTCTTCACCTTAATTTAACTATAAAAAAAAAGTTTACATTTTTTTGATAGTGTAATCTAATATAATTTTCTATCAGGCCTGTGTGTTTTGCTGACATACAGAACCTACTGTGTTTATTTGCTGCCCTCCCTAGTCTATAAGCCACGACTCATATGTGTTTAACCTTTTTTTAATTTCCCCCCCAAAAAAATAATTAAAATCATTTTTCTAGTTTAATCTAATAGTATTTTCTATCAGGCGTGTGTGTTTATCTGACTTACAGATCCTACTGTTTCTAATAGCTGCCCTTCCAAGGCAATCAGCCACGACTCATATGTATGTGCTTAACCTTTTTCTTTAAATTTTCAAAAAAAAGTATTTAAATCATTATGCTAGTGTAATCTATTTTTATTTTCTATCAGGCCTGTGTCTAACTGTCTATCTGACTTACACAGCATTCTGTTGTTAATTGCTGCCCTACTTAGCAGCCAGCCAGTGCGACCACTCATATGTGCATTGCACTTCTTAACATTACTTTAATATTAAAATCTAAAATTTTAAAATATTTTGCTAGTGTAATCTAACTTAATTTTCTATCAGGCCTGTGTTTTTGTCACTTACACAGCATACTGTGTTAAATTGCTGCCCTACCTACCATCCACGACTCATATCTGCCAGCCTGTGTGCCAGGCCCAACTAGCCAATTAGTGGCACCAATCATAATTCTTGTAACAGTATCAAAAAAATTAAAATTCATAATTGTTTGGAGTGCAAATATTCAGTCTACTAGTGCCATTGAATTGCAGTTTCCTCCTGCCTGCCAGCCTGTGTGGCAGTCACAAACTAGCTAATTAGTGCCACCAATTCTAGTTGTTGTAAAAGTATTGTTAATCTTTAAAATTCAAAATTGATCGCTTGTGATTCATCAGTTTGCTCGTGCCATTGAATTGCACTTTCCTCCTGCCTGCCAGCATGTTTTCCAGGTCCAACTAGCCAATTAGTGGCACCAATCATAATTCTTGTAACAGTATATAAAAAATTAAAAATCTCCTAGTGGCATTGAATTGCATTTTCCTCCTGCCTGCCAGCCTGTGTGCCAGGCCGACTTTCAAAATATTTACACCAATCATATTTGTTGTCATAGTATTCTTAATAATTACAAATTAAATTTTTTGGTAATTGTTGTTCTGAATCCTCAGTTTGCTTGTGCCATTGAATTGCACTTTCCTCCTGCCTTGCAGCCTGTGTGCCAGGCCCACCTAGCCAATTATTGCCAGCAATCATATTTCTTTTAACAGTATTTCAAAAATTGTCAATCATCACTGTTTTGACTGTCAGTATTCAGTCTCCTAGTGTCCTTGAATTGCATTTACCTCCTGCCTGCCAGCCTGTGTGCCAGGCCGTCTTGACAACTATTTACACCAATCATAATTCTTGTCACAGTATTGTTACTAATTAAAATTAAAAAATTTTGGATTGTTGTTCTTAATCCTCCTATTGTTCGTGCCACTGAATTGCACTTTTCTCCTGCCTGCCAGCCTGTGTGCCAGGCCAACTTTCAAAATATTTACACCAATCATATTTGTTGTCACAGTATTCTTAATAATTAAAAATTCAAATTGTTGGTAATTGTTGTTCTGAATCCTCAGTTTGCTCGTGCCATTGAATTGCACTTTCCTCCTGCCTGCCAGCCTGTTTTCCAGGCCCAACTAGGCAATTAGTGGCACCGATCACAATTCTTGTAACAGTATATAAAACAGTAAAAATCATAATTTTTTGGACTGCAAATATTCAGTCTCCTAGTGCCATTGAATTGCATTTTCCTCCTGCCTGCCAGCCTGTGTGCCAGGCCGACTTTCAAAATATTTACACCAATCATATTTGTTGTCACAGTATTCTTAAGAATTAATATTTTTGGTAATTGTTTATCTGAATCCTCAGTTTGCTCGTGCCATTGAATTGCACTTTCCTCCTGCCTTGCAGCCTGTGTGCAAGGCCCACCTAGCCAATTATTCCCAGCAATCATATTTCTTTTAACAGTATTGCAAAAATTGTCAATCATCACTGTTTTGACTGTCAGTACTCAGTCTCCTAGTGTCCTTGAATTGCATTTACCTCCTGCCTGCCAGCCTGTGTGCCAGGCCGTCTTGACAACTATTTACACCAATCATAATTGTTGTCACAGTATTGTTACTAATTAAACATAATTTTTTTTTATTGTTCTTAAATTAATCCTCAGTTTGCTCGTGCCATTGAATTGCACTTTTCTCCTGCCTGCCAGCCTGTGTGCCAGGCCGACTTTCAAAATATTTACACCAATCATATTTGTTGTCACAGTATTCTTAATTATTAAAAATTAAAATTTTTGGTAATTGTTGTTCTGAATCCTCAGTTTGCTTGTGCCATTGAATTGCACTTTCCTCCTGCCTTGCAGCCTGTGTGCCAGGCCCACCTAGCCAATTATTGCCAGCAATCATATTTCTTTTAACAGTATTGCAAAAATTGTCAATCATCACTGTTTTGACTGTCAGTATTCAGTCTCCTAGTGTCCTTGAATTGCATTTACCTCCTGCCTGCCAGCCTGTGTGCCAGGCCAACTTTCAAAATATTTACACCAATCATATTTGTTGTCACAGTATTCTTAATAATTAAAAATTCAAATTTTTGGTAATTGTTGTTCTGAATCCTCAGTTTGCTCGTGCCATTGAATTGCACTTTCCTCCTGCCTGCCAGCCTGTTTTCCAGGCCCAACTAGCCAATTAGTGGCACCAATCAAAATTCTTGTAACAGTATATAAAAAATTAAAAATCATAATTTTTTGGACTGCAAATATTCAGTCTCCTAGTGCCATTGAATTGCATTTTCCTCCTGCCTGCCAGCCTGTGTGCCAGGCCGACTTTCAAAATATTTACACCAATCTAATTTTTTGTCACAGTATTCTTAAAAATTAAAAATTAAAATTTTTGGTAATTGTTTTTCTGAATCCTCAGTTTGCTCGTGCCATTGAATTGCACTTTTCTCCTGCCTGCCAGCCTGTGTGCCAGGCCGACTTTCAAAATATTTACACCAATCATATTTGTTGTCACAGTATTCTTAATAATTTAAAATTCAAATTTTTGGTAATTGTTGTTCTGAATCCTCAGTTTGCTCGTGCCATTGAATTGCACTTTCCTCCTGCCTTGCAGCCTGTGTGCCAGGCCCACCTAGCCAATTATTGCCAGCAATCATATTTCTTTTAACAGTATTGCAAAAATTGTCAATCATCACTGTTTTGACTGTCAGTATTCAGTCTCCTAGTGTCCTTGAATTGCATTTACCTCCTGCCTGCCAGCCTGTGTGCCAGGCCGTCTTGACAACTATTTACACCAATCATAATTCTTGTCACAGTATTGTTACTAATTAAAATTAAAAAATTTTGGATTGTTGTTCTTAATCCTCCTATTGTTCGTGCCACTGAATTGCACTTTTCTCCTGCCTGCCAGCCTGTGTGCCAGGCCAACTTTCAAAATATTTACACCAATCATATTTGTTGTCACAGTATTCTTAATAATTAAAAATTCAAATTGTTGGTAATTGTTGTTCTGAATCCTCAGTTTGCTCGTGCCATTGAATTGCACTTTCCTCCTGCCTGCCAGCCTGTTTTCCAGGCCCAACTAGGCAATTAGTGGCACCGATCACAATTCTTGTAACAGTATATAAAACAGTAAAAATCATAATTTTTTGGACTGCAAATATTCAGTCTCCTAGTGCCATTGAATTGCATTTTCCTCCTGCCTGCCAGCCTGTGTGCCAGGCCGACTTTCAAAATATTTACACCAATCATATTTGTTGTCACAGTATTCTTAAGAATTAATATTTTTGGTAATTGTTTATCTGAATCCTCAGTTTGCTCGTGCCATTGAATTGCACTTTCCTCCTGCCTTGCAGCCTGTGTGCAAGGCCCACCTACCCAATTATTCCCAGCAATCATATTTCTTTTAACAGTATTGCAAAAATTGTCAATCATCACTGTTTTGACTGTCAGTACTCAGTCTCCTAGTGTCCTTGAATTGCATTTACCTCCTGCCTGCCAGCCTGTGTGCCAGGCCGTCTTGACAACTATTTACACCAATCATAATTGTTGTCACAGTATTGTTACTAATTAAACATAATTTTTTTTTTATTGTTCTTAAATTAATCCTCAGTTTGCTCGTGCCATTGAATTGCACTTTTCTCCTGCCTGCCAGCCTGTGTGCCAGGCCGACTTTCAAAATATTTACACCAATCATATTTGTTGTCACAGTATTCTTAATTATTAAAAATTAAAATTTTTGGTAATTGTTGTTCTGAATCCTCAGTTTGCTTGTGCCATTGAATTGCACTTTCCTCCTGCCTTGCAGCCTGTGTGCCAGGCCCACCTAGCCAATTATTGCCAGCAATCATATTTCTTTTAACAGTATTGCAAAAATTGTCAATCATCACTGTTTTGACTGTCAGTATTCAGTCTCCTAGTGTCCTTGAATTGCATTTACCTCCTGCCTGCCAGCCTGTGTGCCAGGCCAACTTTCAAAATATTTACACCAATCATTGTCATGAGCGCTTCCGTTCATCGCCGTGTCGCCGCGGCTCCCGGAACTCCTCTGTGTCTCTGACGTCATGTTGCTTAGCAACATGACGCTTTCTCTCACACCCCTCTGATGACGGTTACGCTCCTGCCCTTTAAATCTCGGCGGGAGATCTGAATCTGGGCCCGTTTGTTTGTTTCCCTGGATTGTGAGTACCATATCAGTTTTATTCTTCTGTGTACCGACTTCTGCCTGCCTGACCAAGCCTCTTGCCTAATCCCTACTTGCTGATATTTGGACATTGACTTCTGCCTGCCTGACCTTGCCTGTAGCTATTACCCTTTTGCTGACACTTGGATGCCGACTTCTGCTTGCCTGACCCTGTCTTTTGCCTATACCTTTTGCTGATATTTGGATGCCGACTTCTGCCTGCCTGACCTTGCTTTGGCCTTTACCTTTAAACCTATTCTTTGTTAAACAAGACCTGCTTAAAGGGACATTTTACTTTTACAAGCTGCAAAAGAGAACTTTGCCTTTCTGTTTGTTATACACCTGCTTAAAAGGGACATTTACTTTTACAAGCTGCAAAAGAGAACTTTGCCTTTCTGTTTGTTATACACCTGCTTAAAAGGGACATTTACTTTTACAAGCTGCAAAAGAGAACTTTGCCTTTCTGTTTGTTATAAACCTGCTTAAAGGGACATTATACTTTTACAAGCTGCAAAAGAGAACTTTGCCTTTCTGTTTGTTATACACCTGCTTAAAAGGGACATTTACTTTTACAAGCTGCAAAAGAGAACTTTGCCTTTCTGTTTGTTATAAACCTGCTTAAAGGGACATTATACTTTTACAAGCTGCAAAAGAGAACTTTTCCTTTGTTTTACAAGCCTGCTAAAGAGGACCTTTTTCAGAAGCTTCAAAGTAAGAGCATTTCCTTTTTGTTCTTTGTACTACTTAAAGGGACGTTTTATCCTTTGTGGCTTTCCTGCATTCTGGAACAATATTCATTTTTGTTATCTTCTAATCTGCTTCCTGAGTGGGTCACGTCCTGGATATTTCTCAGTGTGCTAGCGTGTGCTTTCAATTCACGCTAGCAGTTGGGTTACATCCCGGATTGATTCCAGAGCGGCTGACATTACAAACGGGCCATAAAAATGGACCCCACTGAATTATCTATGGCCGTGGCTCACCAGGGACAGCTCTTGGGTTCTCATGCCACTCACTTGCAGTCTCTGGACACTAAACTTGATCAAATTACTGCTCTATTACAAAATTTGGTTGCTACCGCACCTCCCAATCCTAATCCCAATCCAAATCCGATTGAGGCATTACCTCCTCCGATTCCTAACAATCAGTCTCAGGTACAACTAAGTCCCAGGATTCCTCTTCCGGATAAATATGATGGGAATCCTGAAGAATGTAGAGGCTTTTTGAATCAATGCCGTCTTCATTTCCGAAATAGCCCTACTCTCTTTGCTACTGCCTCTTCTAGAATCACGTTTCTTATTTCCTTAATGAAAGGAAAAGCCTTGGCTTGGGTGTCACCTTTGCTAGAAAAGAATGATCCTATACTGTTGGATGTTGATACATTTCTATCTACATTCTCAAACGTATTCGATAAACCTGGAAGGTCATCCGCTGCTGAAGCAACTCTCCTGGATTTACGTCAAGGAAATCAACCAGTCTCTCAATATGCAATTGAGTTCCGCACCCTTGCCTCTGAAACCACTTGGAATCAGGGAGCACTCAGAGCCGCTTTCCGTAAAGGACTTTCTGAGCGTCTCAAGGATGAATTGGTGTATCGTGAACTTCCAGAGTCCTTAGAAGCCTTAATAAATCTCTGTATCTGTCTCGACGCCAGGTTTCGTGAACGCCAACAAGAAAAGGATAGAACACAGAGGACTGCCACTCGAACTCCTTTTCGTTTAGCTCCTCGTTTTTCTAGTCCAGTCACTCCAGCCTCTCCTACTACTGATCAGGCTGAACCCATGGAAGTAGGAAGTATAAAATTAACTGAGACTGAACGCTTAAGAAGACGGACTCTTGGCTTATGTCTGTACTGTGGCCTTAAAGGACATTTATTAAGGGATTGTCCTACTAGGCCAGTAAAAGCCAGGGCTTAACTCTAGTCCAGGGAACTGAGTTAAGCCAAAATAGTGGTCATTCCCTATACAAGAAACTCTTTGTTCCAGTAACTCTTCTAATTGGACAAAAGAAGATCTATACCCAAGCCCTAATTGATTCTGGTGCTGGAGGTGTGTTCATTGACTCTACATTTGTTTCTACTCATTCTATACCCTTACTAAAGAAGGAGTATTCCATTTCAGTCTCTACGGTCAGTGGAGATCCTTTGGGTTCTGGATACATTCAGTTTTCTACTCAACCCTTAATCCTCACCGTAGGAATACTTCATTCTGAGACAATTTGTTTCGATGTCATTCCCACTCCGCAATTTCCCATTATCTTGGGATTACCCTGGCTCCAGATTCACAATCCCATTTTTTCTTGGACTTTCGGTGAACTCACTTCCTGGGGATCTACATGCCAGACTAAATGTCTTCAAGAGATTACTAAGTTACCACTCACTATTGCTCTCACAGTTGAAACTCCGGAATCCTTACCTATGCATTACCATGACTTTGTGGATGTCTTCTCCAAAAAAGAAGCGGAACGTCTTCCTCCTCATCGCCCTTTTGATTGTCCCATTGACCTCCTTCCTGGGGCTGCCTATCCTCGAGGCAAAACATATCCACTTTCTAAACCAGAAAACATGGCTCTGGAAGAATATATAAAAGACAATCTGGCTAGAGGATTTATTCGACCCTCCTCTTCCCCTGTAGGGGCTGGTTTCTTTTTTGTGGGAAAAAAGGATGGCGGATTAAGACCCTGTATTGATTATCGTGGATTGAATCAGATTACCATCAAGAACAGTTATCCTCTGCCCCTTATTCCTGAACTTTTTACTTATCTTCAGGGAGCCACCATTTTCACCAAACTCGACCTACGTGGTGCATACAACTTGATCCGTATACGCAAAGGAGATGAGTGGAAGACTGCCTTTAACACTCGATTTGGGCATTATGAATATTTGGTCATGCCCTTTGGGCTATGCAATGCTCCGGCGGTTTTCCAGCATTTTGTAAATGAGATCTTTCGTGATTTTTTGAATATTTTTGTTATCATATACCTGGACGACATCTTAATTTTTTCTCAGAACCACCAAGATCATGTGCACCACGTCAAGAAAGTACTTCAACGTCTAAGAGAATTCCATCTGTTTGCTAAACTGGAGAAATGTTCTTTCCATCAAAAAATCATACCCTTTCTGGGTTATGTAATATCGGCATCTGGATTCGAAATGGACCCTACTAAACTTTCTGCCATTTTGGATTGGCCTAGACCTGATTCTTTGAAGGCTTTACAACGTTTCCTAGGCTTCGCCAATTATTACAGAAAGTTCATCAAGAATTTTGCTACTATTACTTCTCCTCTTACTTCTCTCACAAGAAAAGGACAAAACTGTAAAGTATGGCCGTCTGAGGCTATAGAAGCTTTTGAATCTCTCAAAGAAGCTTTTTCCTCAGCTCCTATCCTTCGTCATCCAAATCCTGAGTTTCAATTTATTCTGGAGGTGGATGCTTCCTCTGTTGCTGCTGGAGCGGTTCTGTCTCAACGAATACCAGAGACTGGAAGGATTCATCCTGTTGCTTTTTTCTCTAAAAAATTCACTCCTTCCGAATTTAACTATGACGTAGGGAATAAAGAGTTGCTTGCCATCAAGATGGCATTGGATGAATGGAGACATTGGCTGGAAGGTACTTCTTTGCCATTTACTATACTTACTGATCATAAGAACCTTCTGTATCTCCAAACAGCCAAACGACTAAATTCCAGGCAAGCACGCTGGTCCTTATTCTTCTCTCGGTTTCACTATAATTTGTCTTACATACCTGGTTCAAAAAATATTAAAGCAGACGCACTTTCCAGACAATTTCAAGATACCCCAGTTCCTGAGTCTGGTACCATTCTCCAACCTCATGAAGTCATTGCCCAGTTAACAACTTCTTGGTTACAAGAATTACAGTCCGCTCAAGAGCGTCTTCCTTTGTCCTGTAAACCTCCCAATGGTTTACTCTTTGTTCCTGAACGCCTTCGTTCCAAGATTTTATTTTGGGCTCATGATAGTCCCCTTTCTGGACATCCTGGCATCAGTATTACCACTCGAAACCTCAAACAACATGTCTGGTGGCCTACACTCTCTCAAGATGTGAAGGATTACGTCTCAGTATGCACACAATGTGCCATGAACAAAACTCCACGCCAACTTCCTTCAGGATTACTCCAACCATTGCCTATACCTCACCAGCCTTGGACTCATGTATCCATGGACTTTATTACCGATCTTCCCTTGTCCACTGGGAACAATACTATCTGGGTGGTGGTCGACAGGTTCACTAAGACGGCTCATTTTGTACCCTTGCCAGGATTACCATCTGCCAAAAGACTCTCTGAACTTTTTATTCTACATATTGTAAGAATCCATGGATTTCCTCTTGATATTGTTTCAGATAGAGGGGTACAATTCGTTTCTCGATTTTGGAGGTCACTTTGTAAACATTTTGGTACTACTATATCTCTCTCTACTTCTCACCACCCACAATCGAATGGTCAGACTGAAAGAGTAAACCAGTGTCTTGAAACATATCTTAGACATTATGTGGATCATTATCATTCTAACTGGACTTCTTACCTTCCTTTGGCTGAATTGGCCCATAATGCCCGGTACAATTCCTCCCTTCAGACTTCTCCTTTTCATGCAGCTTACGGATATCAGCCTAGGACGTTCCCTTTGCATACTTCCTCCACAGTGAATCCTGCTTCTGATCTTACAGCCCGAAGATTAACTCGACATTGGCAGAAGATACATCGTATTCTTTCTGTAACTTCTAGACGTTACAAGTTCTTTTCGGATCTTCGACGGAAAAAGGCTCCCAAATATCGCCCTGGTGATAAAGTTTGGATTTCCTCTCGATTTCTTCGCCTGAAACAACCTTCTAACAAATTGGGACCACGATATGTGGGTCCTTTCCGAATACTGGGTCAGGTATGTTCCACTGCTTATCGGGTAGCTTTACCCAAGTCTCTCAAAGTCCATCCGGTATTCCATGTTTCTCTTTTAAAACCTGTGATGATTAACAGGTATTCTAAGCCTTTTTCTAAACCTCCACCGTTATTGGTGCATGGACATCCTGAGTTTGAGATCAGCCATATTCTAGATTCCAAATTGCGGGGCAAGAAATTGTATTATCTCATTCATTGGAAGGGTTATCCAGTCACGGAACGTTCTTGGGAACCTGCTCATCAAGTAAATGCTCCAATATTGGTCAAGACCTTCCACAAGACTCATCCTGATAGACCTGGTCCTGTCCCCCGGAGGGGCCCTTGAGGAGGGGGTGCTGTCATGAGCGCTTCCGTTCATCGCCGTGTCGCCGCGGCTCCCGGAACTCCTCTGTGTCTCTGACGTCATGTTGCTTAGCAACATGACGCTTTCTCTCACACCCCTCTGATGACGGTTACGCTCCTGCCCTTTAAATCTCGGCGGGAGATCTGAATCTGGGCCCGTTTGTTTGTTTCCCTGGATTGTGAGTACCATATCAGTTTTATTCTTCTGTGTACCGACTTCTGCCTGCCTGACCAAGCCTCTTGCCTAATCCCTACTTGCTGATATTTGGACATTGACTTCTGCCTGCCTGACCTTGCCTGTAGCTATTACCCTTTTGCTGACACTTGGATGCCGACTTCTGCTTGCCTGACCCTGTCTTTTGCCTATACCTTTTGCTGATATTTGGATGCCGACTTCTGCCTGCCTGACCTTGCTTTGGCCTTTACCTTTAAACCTATTCTTTGTTAAACAAGACCTGCTTAAAGGGACATTTTACTTTTACAAGCTGCAAAAGAGAACTTTGCCTTTCTGTTTGTTATACACCTGCTTAAAAGGGACATTTACTTTTACAAGCTGCAAAAGAGAACTTTGCCTTTCTGTTTGTTATACACCTGCTTAAAAGGGACATTTACTTTTACAAGCTGCAAAAGAGAACTTTGCCTTTCTGTTTGTTATAAACCTGCTTAAAGGGACATTATACTTTTACAAGCTGCAAAAGAGAACTTTGCCTTTCTGTTTGTTATACACCTGCTTAAAAGGGACATTTACTTTTACAAGCTGCAAAAGAGAACTTTGCCTTTCTGTTTGTTATAAACCTGCTTAAAGGGACATTATACTTTTACAAGCTGCAAAAGAGAACTTTTCCTTTGTTTTACAAGCCTGCTAAAGAGGACCTTTTTCAGAAGCTTCAAAGTAAGAGCATTTCCTTTTTGTTCTTTGTACTACTTAAAGGGACGTTTTATCCTTTGTGGCTTTCCTGCATTCTGGAACAATATTCATTTTTGTTATCTTCTAATCTGCTTCCTGAGTGGGTCACGTCCTGGATATTTCTCAGTGTGCTAGCGTGTGCTTTCAATTCACGCTAGCAGTTGGGTTACATCCCGGATTGATTCCAGAGCGGCTGACAATCATATTTGTTGTCACAGTATTCTTAATAATTAAAAATTCAAATTTTTGGTAATTGTTGTTCTGAATCCTCAGTTTGCTCGTGCCATTGAATTGCACTTTCCTCCTGCCTGCCAGCCTGTTTTCCAGGCCCAACTAGCCAATTAGTGGCACCAATCAAAATTCTTGTAACAGTATATAAAAAATTAAAAATCATAATTTTTTGGACTGCAAATATTCAGTCTCCTAGTGCCATTGAATTGCATTTTCCTCCTGCCTGCCAGCCTGTGTGCCAGGCCGACTTTCAAAATATTTACACCAATCTAATTTTTTGTCACAGTATTCTTAAAAATTAAAAATTAAAATTTTTGGTAATTGTTTTTCTGAATCCTCAGTTTGCTCGTGCCATTGAATTGCACTTTTCTCCTGCCTGCCAGCCTGTGTGCCAGGCCGACTTTCAAAATATTTACACCAATCATATTTGTTGTCACAGTATTCTTAATAATTTAAAATTCAAATTTTTGGTAATTGTTGTTCTGAATCCTCAGTTTGCTCGTGCCATTGAATTGCACTTTCCTCCTGCCTTGCAGCCTGTGTGCCAGGCCCACCTAGCCAATTATTGCCAGCAATCATATTTCTTTTAACAGTATTGCAAAAATTGTCAATCATCACTGTTTTGACTGTCAGTATTCAGTCTCCTAGTGTCCTTGAATTGCATTTACCTCCTGCCTGCCAGCCTGTGTGCCAGGCCGTCTTGACAACTATTTACACCAATCATAATTCTTGTCACAGTATTGTTACTAATTAAAATTAAAAAATTTTGGATTGTTGTTCTTAATCCTCATTTTACTTGTGCCATTGAATTGCACTTTTCTCCTGCCTGCCAGCCTGTGTGCCAGGCCGACTTTCAAAATATTTACACCAATCGTATATGTTGTCACAGTATTCTTAATAATTAAAAATTAAAATTTTTGGTAATTGTTGTTCTGAATCCTCAGTTTGCTCGTGCCATTGAATTGCACTTTCCTCCTGCCTTGCAGCCTGTGTGCCAGGCCCACCTAGCCAATTATTCCCAGCAATCATATTTCTTTTAACAGTATTGCAAAAATTGTCAATCATCACTGTTTTGACTGTCAGTATTCAGTCTCCTAGTGTCCTTACCTTGAATTGCACTTTTCTCCTGACTGCCAGCCTGTGTGCAAGGCCGTCTTGCAAACTATTTACAAAAAGTAAGCAAGAAGGATCACACTAGCAGCAAAGCGTAAAAACTCACAACATACAGATACTCCAAATAGCCAATAGAGACCGATATCTAAGTCTGATACTGAATGGACAAGTTTTCAGACAGAACTTCCCTCTTCACCTGCCACACCGCAGACGAACAACCCCTTATATTCAGTTTTCAGCGTTACCTTGAATCTGTGATGCGCTGCTGTATATTCTCCTGGGGCGGCTTACATTCGGTCTGGCAGAGGCGGCGACCACAGAGTGAGTGCGACCGTCGACCTCAATCCTTTCACCGGTAATCCCAAACGCGGGTGCAGGGCTTACTTCCGGAAGTGACGTCAGGTCACCGGTCTCCGTAACTGTTCCGTTATTCTCTGGCTGTATTGATAGGTATGATGGCAAATGCTCAAACCAGCTTACCAGGACCTAGGAATAAGGGCTCCTCACAACCCTTAAAAATTGCAGAAATAGAAAAAAAGAGAAAACGGTCCCAAAAAGGTAAGCTAAAAACGAATACTTTATTGTTCCATTAAAACAGGCGTAGAATATAGAAAAACATTTTAAAAATGTGATGGAAAAGGGTCTAACGCGTTTCGGCTAGCTGTTGCCGTATTCATAGACCATATCCTATGACCACAAACTTAGTTGTTATATAGATCTATAGTTAATTAGTTAATTAATTCTACCTGCTAGACTTAACTCCTTACACGCTGACTGCTTGAATATGGATAAGGCCAAATTGTGAAGAGGTTATATCAAACAGCTATCCTACATATTAGTACTTATTTATAAATTAACATTTGAAATAATTCAGGAACAAAAACAACTTTTAAATTTGTATGTTCACAATTAAACTGAAAAAATATATATAGTCCTGTGTTCAAAACATTGCAAGAATATTCCTATATATAAGTAATTTAAACAAACAAATTGTTTCACATATGTATACAGAGCTTGGGGATAGAGAGACCTAAAAATCAGTGCAAAATATATCATCACAAATGAATTCAGTATATATTTAAAGAATCAAAGCATTAAGTTCAAATTAACTACATATAATGAATATATAGACAATTTGTCAAATATTTATGAAACTTATCTTGAAACATTCTATCAAAAATATATACAATTAGACAACAACATAAATTGTCTGGATATCTGGATATGATTCTAATGACTTTATTACTCCCAAAAATTTACAAGGTCATATTCAGAATTATACCCCATGGGGACCTGCGTCTTCAATTTAAATATCCAATAGACCTCTTGTCTACCTAGGATTTGTGATCTATCTCCTCCTCGACTTGGGGTTTTAACAGCTTCAATGATGTTCCAGCTGAAAGATGTAACAGATTGATTATGCTCAAAAATAAAGTGTCTGCTCAATTCTGAGCAGGGTACCTTATTTCTTATATCTCCTAGATGTTCTCTAATGCGTGTTCTCACATCACGCGTCGTGAGACCCACGTATTGACCCTTACAAAGTGTACATTCAGCTAAGTAAATCACATAGCAAGAACTGCAATTGACACATCCCTGTACATTAAAGCTTTCTCCTGTCACATGTGATGTAAAGGTACTTGTAACATTGTGGTACTCACATGCTTTACAGCGACTACTGCCGCATTTAAAACTGCCACTGTGTTTTAACCATGAGCTATCATCTCTATTCCTTTTAGTTTTAAGCATGCTGGGCGATAGCACATTAGCCAATGTGCTATTCTTAGAATAAACAAATTTACAGCCATCACTTATAATATCCTTCAATATATCGTCTCCATATAAAATGGGGAGATATTTTTTTATAATACCACAAATGTCATTATATTGATTAGAGTATTTAGTGATAAATATAGGTCTTGTGTCCACTTTCTGAACTTTTTTATTTTGTAGTAGATCTTTCCTCTTATAGTTATCAACCTCTTTTTTGATTCTCAAAACTTCCGTTTTCTGATAACCTCTTTCTGTCAGACGCTCAACTAAATGTTCACTTTCCCTTGCATAGTCTGTTTCTTTAGAGCAATTTCTTCTTACTCGCATCATCTGACCTTTTATGATGCCTTTAAATACATGTCTGGGATGACTACTGGTGGCATATAATAGGGCATTACCAGCAATGGGTTTTCGATATAAGGTAGTATTTACACAGCTATGGACAATTTCTCCCTTTAATACAATATCCAGAAAGTTGATTTCCTCTCTATTCCACTCTTTGGTGAATTTTAAACCCATATGGTTAGTGTTAAGATAGTTCACAAACATATCCGCCTCAATCTCATCACCTTCCCATATCAATATAAGGTCATCAATGAACCTTTTATATTGAATTATATGCCTACTAAAAGGGTTGTTGTCACTATAGATATATGTTTCCTCAAGCCATCCCATTACTAGGTTCGCATATGAGGGTGCAAAACGTGCCCCCATAGCCGTCCCTTGTTGTTGCACAAAGTAATCATTTTCAAAGAGAAAACTATTGTGCTGAAGCAAAAATTCTATTACCTTCAGCACATATAGTTTAAAATCATCATTCATTTTGGTGTCTCTATCCAAATAGTATTGTACAGCTTGCAGGCCTATAGTGTGTGGAATGGATGAATATAATGAAATAGCATCTATAGTTAACCAACTATAATTCTCATACCACTCATGCTCTCCAAAGATATTTAGGACATGAGTGGTGTCTCTTGTATAGCTGCTCAATCCAAGAACATACGGCTGTAGTATATCATCTACCCATTCTGATAGATGTTCCAATAGGGAACCATTGCCGGACACAATCGGTCTTCCCTTTATATCGTTTAATCCTTTATGTGTCTTGGGTAGGTGATAGAACACAGCCGTTCTAGGATGTTCAATATACAAATAATCAAAGGTAGACTTGTCAATGAAGCCATATCTCCTGCCTTCATTGAGAAGTTTAAGCAGTTGTCTTTGAAAATCAAAACGTGGACTAAAGGAGACCTTCTTATAGACATTAGTGTCTTCCAATTGCCTCTTAGCTTCTCCTATATACCATGCCTTGTCACAGACAACAACACTATTGCCTTTATCAGCTCTCTTAATAACAATGTTCTCATTTTGTTCAAGGGCTCTTAGTGCATCTCTTTCCTTTTTAGTGAGGTTGTTAGTAGTGTGTGTCTTAAATTCATTTAACCTGGTCAAATCCTCAACCACTCTTTTCTGAAACAACTCCAGTTGCTTACCCCTAGATTGTAGGGGATAAAAGCTAGACTTACATTTATAACCCACATTTTTATTTTTATTTAGTGAATTCTCATCTCCTGTGAAACTTTCTCCTTCCATTAACAATTGTTCTAGATCTTTATATGCACAAACATCTTGAAAACTCATGCTACTGGCTGCATTGCCAGCCATAGTATTAACATGGGTTCCAACAATCTCTCTATTTTCTTTTTCTTTGTAAAAGTGTTTCTTTAGGGTTAGTGACCTTACAAATTTGTTTATATCCAAGATTGTCTGAAAGAGACCGAAATCTTTTGATGGACAGAAACTGAGCCCATAACTTAAAACTCTTTCTTCGGTCTCACTTAGACAGTACTTGGATATATTTATCACTGTGTTTAAACATATTTGCGATTGTGTTTGTTTTCCCTCAGAGTGTATCTTTCTTGTTTCTTCTCTATTTTTCTTTGATCTTTTAGAATCGTTTGCCGACCCCCTCCTTTTATGATCTTGGGGTCCCCCTGAAAATCCACTACCTGCTTTTTATCTTTTGGTCTGGTACTAAGTTCTATTGAAACTATTTAC
Organism: Bombina bombina; assembly: GCF_027579735.1. Taxonomy (NCBI): domain Eukaryota; kingdom Metazoa; phylum Chordata; class Amphibia; order Anura; family Bombinatoridae; genus Bombina; species Bombina bombina. The sequence continues at coordinate 1,135,550,316 of NC_069503.1, forward strand.
ACCAATCATAATTGTTGTCACAGTATTGTTACTAAATAAACATAAAATTTTTTTGATTGTTGTGCTTAATCCTCAGTTTGCTCGTTCCATTGAATTGCACTTTTCTCCTGCCTGCCAGCCTGTGTGCCAAGCCGACTTTCAAAATATTTACACCAATCATATTTGTTGTCACAGTATTCTTAATAATTAAAAATTAAAATTTTTGGTAATTGTTGTTCTGAATCCTCAGTTTGCTCGTGCCATTGAATTGCACTTTCCTCCTGCCTGCCAGCCTGTGTGCCAGGCCCACCTATCCAATTAGTGCCAGCAATCATATTTCTTTTAACAGTATTGCTAAAATTGTCAATCATTACTGTTTTGACTGCATGCTACTAGTGCCCTTGAATTGCATTTTCCTCCTGCCTGCCTGCCTGCCTGCCTGTGTGCCAGTCCCAACTAGCCAATTAGTGCCACCAATCATATTTCTTTTAACAGGATTTGAATTTTTGTTAATCATAACTGTTTTGACTGTGATTCTACAGTCTCCTAGTGCCATTGAATTGTAGTTTCCTTTCTCCCAGCGTGTGTGCCAGACAGGCCCATTTTCCAACTAGTGCCAACAATCATATTTGTTGTCACAGTACTTTTAATATTTTAAAAAATTAACAATTTGTGATTTTTAAAACATCTGTCTTTTTTGTTGTTGTCAGTCTTACAGCGTATACTGTGCCCACTTGCACAGTGCCACCACTCCTATAATTGGTGTAATAGTATTGTTAGTGTCCATTTAAAAAAAAATGACAGGCAGAGGCAGGCCACCCCGCAGGTTCCGTGGTTGTGGTCGTGGTGCTGTGATTCCTTTAGACCCTACAAATATGCACATTGTTCAGACGCCGGGTGCCAGGGGGGACGGGAAAAGTTCTGAGGAGGACCTAGTTGAATGGCTAACACAGGACACCCAATCTTCTTCAGCTTCCGCTGCTAGTCCTCCTAACCTTGACGCACCATCTACATCCAGCTGTGCTTTGGGCAGGTCTCAAGTGACCAGTGCCACTCGCCCGCCTGTCGCCACCACCAACACTAGCACCACAGCCGCTTCACTTGATCTGTCACAGGAGTTATTGACACATCAGTTGGAAGAAATGAGTGATGCGCAACCATCATTGACAGAGGATGTAGATAACAGTGATCAGTCTCAGTCAGGCAGCATTACTGACATGGAGGTATGGTGTGATGATAATGATGTTGTACCCGCTGCTGCTTCCTTTCTGGATGTGTCAGATACAAGGGAAGCGGTTGATGATGATGTGTCGGTGGATGTCACGTGGGTGCCTGCTAGAAGAGAAGAAGAAGAGGGTAAAGTTCAGATGAGGAGACAGAGAGGAGGAGGAGACAATTTGGAAGCATGGGGAGCTCGTCTCAAGGAGCTAGTGGCACAGTCAGACAGCATGCATCGGCACCCGGGGTCAGCCAGACAGCACGCCGACGCCCATCAACGCATGCTGTTGCCACCACCAGAATGCCGTCATCGCAGAGCTCAGCAGTGTGGCATTTTTTGTGTGTGTCTGCCTCTGACAACAGCGATGCCATTTGCAACCTGTGCCAAAAGAAACTGAGTCGTGGGAAGTCCAACACCCACCTAGGTACAACTGCTTTGCGAAGGCACATGGTCTCCCATCACAAAGGCCGATGGGAAGAACACATGAGTAGAAGCAGCACACAAAGTGAAAGCCGCCCTCCTCCTCCTGCTCCAGCATCTTCAGCCGCGTCAACCAGTGCTGTCCTCCTTGCCCCCTCTCAACCATCCTCCACTCAGTCTCTCTTACGTAGCAGTTCCTGGACATCTGCCCACAGTCAGCTGTCTGTCAAGGACATGTTTGAGCGTAAGAAGCCAATTTCTCAAAGTCACCCCCTTGCCCGGCGTCTGATAGCTGGCTTGTCTGAACTCTTAGCCCGCCAGCTTTTACCATACAAGCTGGTGGAGTCTGATGCTTTCAAAAAATTTGTATCTATTGGGACACCGCAGTGGAAGGTACCTGGCAGAAATTTATTTTCACAAAAGGCAATCCCAAACCTGTACTCTGTTGTGAGAAAGGAAGTTATGGCATGTCTGGCACACAGCGTTGGGGCAAGGGTCCATATGACCACGGATAGCTGGTCTGCAAAGCATGGTCAGGGCAGGTATATCACCTACACTGCGCATTGGGTAAACCTGCTGACTTCTGACAAGCATGGAATGCGTGGCTCTGCAGAAGAGTTGGTGACACCGCCACGACTTGCAGGCAGGCAGGCCTGCTGCTACCTCCTCTACTCCTCCTACTCCATCCTCTTCCCTAACCTCTTCCTTGGCTGAGTCCTCTTCAACTTCTGCTTCTTGCTCCACATCTATGGCACCCCCCAGTTCCCCAGGTACTATGCTACATCCCGTGTACGGCAGTGTCACGCCGTCTTGGGGTTGACTTGCCTGAAAGCGGAGAGTCACACCGCACCAGCACTCCTGACCGCCCTGAACGCACAGGTGGATCAGTGGCTGACTCCGCACCAACTGGAGATTGGCAAGGTTGTTTCTGACAATGGAAGTAATTTGGTGGCGGCTTTGAAATTGGGCAAGTTGACACATGTGCCGTGCATGGCACATGTGTGTAATCTAATTGTACAACGATTTGTCCATAAGTACCCAGGCTTACAGGACGTCCTGAAGCAGGCCAGGAAGGTGTGTGGCCATTTCAGGCGTTCCTACATGGCCATGGCGCACTTGTCCGATATCCAGCGTCGAAACAACCTGCCAGTGAGGCGCTTGATTTGCGACAGCCCGACACGGTGGAATTCAACACTCCTAATGTTTGACCGCCTGCTCCAACAAGAAAAAGCTGTTAATGAGTATTTGGTGCTAGGACAGCCTCTGGGGAGCTGGCGATATTTTTGCCAAATTACTGGACGCTCATGCGCAATGCCTGTAGGCTCATGCGTCCTTTTGAGGAGGTGACAAACCTTGTCAGTCGCACCGAAGGCACCACCAGCAACATCATAACATTTGTTTTCTTCCTGGAGCGTGCCCTGCGAAGAGTGCTGGATCAGGCAGTAGATGAGCGTGAAGAGGAAGAGGAAGAGTTGTGGTGTCCATCACCCCCACAAACAGCCTTATCAGCATCGCTTGCTGGACCTGCGGCAACGCAGGAAGAGGATTATGAGGAAGAGGAATCAGAGGAGGAATGTGGCTTTGAGGAGGAGGAGGAGGATGACCGAGCACAACAGGGATCCCAGGTGCTCGTTGTTGTCACCTCTCTGGTACCCGTGGTGTTGTACGTGGCTGGGGGGAAGAAGATACATTCAGTGAGATCACTGAGGAAGAGGAACGGGACATGATTAGCTCGGCATCCAACCTTGTTCAAATGGGTTCTTTCATGCTGTCGTGCCTGTTGAGGGACCCTCGTATAAAAAAGCTGAAGGAGAACTACCTGTACTGGGGGTCCACGCTCCTCGACCCCCGGTATAAGCATAAAGTGCCTGAAATGTTACCAAATTCCTGCAAGTTGGAAAGGATGGAACATTTTAAGAATAAATTAAAAACTATGCTTTACACAGCGTATAAGGGTGATGTCACAGCACCACGGGAATGTAACAGGGGAAGAGATGAAATTAATCCTCCTCCTCCTCCCACGAACACGGCGGCAAGGACAGGACGCTTTCCTGACGTCTTGTTGATGGAGGACATGCGTACCTTTTTAACTCCCATGCATCCCCAGAGCCTTTTGGGATCCAGCCTCAGAGAAAGACTCAACCGACAGGTAGCAGACTACCTAGCTTTAACTGCGGATCTCGACACTCTCAGGAGCGATGGACCCCTTGACTACTGGGTGTGCAGGCTTGACTTGTGGCCTGAGCTATCCCAATTTGCAATGGAACTTCTGGCCTGCCCCATTTCAAGTGTCCTGTCCGAAAGGACTTTCAGTGCAGCAGGAGGTTTTGTCACTGAGAAGAGAAGTCGCCTAGGTCAAAAAAAGCCTTGACTATCTCACTTTTATAAAAATGAATGAGGGCTGGATCCCGAAGGGACTGACATTGGGTGATACATTTGATTAAAAAAGGCCTGATGATGAGATGAGCTGGCTTGGGCTACAACTGGTACACAGGCTGGCCTTTTTTTTTTCTTATAAAGCCGGATGACTTGCTTGACTTATCCGCCAACAACTAGTGTTCAAGCCACAAGCTTTTAGGGCACTTTCTAAATGTTTTACAAACATCAATTTTTCTGGCCGTTGCTACAGCAGTTGCTACAACATTACCCAAATTTTTCAGTCATTTGTGCATTCCTAATTTTTCTGGCCTCTGCTGCTGCTCTGTGGGTACAAAACTCAAATAAAAACATAAGGCACATAACAGTGATTAAACTGTTACGAATAGTACAACTTAACACACCACTCATATCTGGTGGACCATTAAATTGCACGCGCAGTGCCCCAAATGTGAAGTAGGAGGACCGACCAAGCATTTTTATCCGTCTCTTGGTTGCTCTAAGTCGTGGCCCATGGTATAAAAAGGCTGAAGGAGAACGACCTGTAATGGGTGCCCAAGCATGTTTTTTTGGGCAATTTCACGTTTCCAAACAATTATCTTTGGGTTTCTAAAATCAATGCCGTACCAGTACTCTATTGTTCAAAAGGATGCCATATGTCCTCTTTACTGCTGTTGTTTCATATGCGGGTCCTGGGCTCTCTTATAAAAAGGCTGAAGTAGAAAGAAGTGTCCTGGGTGTCCAATCATTTTTTTGGTTCAATTTCCCGTTGCAACAAATTATCTCCGGGTTTCTAAAATCAATGCTTTACCTGTACTCCATTGTTCAAAAGGATGCCATATGTCCTCTTTCCTGCTGGTGTTTCTGTTGAGGGTCCTGGACCCTGTTATAAAATTGCTGAAGCAGAAAGAAGTGTACTGTGTGTCCATCCAAACCTTTTTGTGATTCAAATTCCAGGTTGCAAAAAATTATCTCCTGTTTTCTAAAACCAATGCTTTACCTGTACTCTATTGTTCAAAAGGATGCCATATCATGTCCTCTTTCCTTCTGGTGTTTTGTTTGAGGGTCCTGGACCCTCTTATAAAAAGGCCTAAGGAGAAAGAAGTGTACTGGGTGTCCACTCAATGTATTTTTCTATTTCCCATTTGCCCAAAATTATCTCTGGGTTTGTAAAATCAATGCTGTACCTGTACTCTATTGTTTAAAAGTATGCCATATGTCCTCTTTCCTTCTGGTGTTTTGTTTGAGGGTCCTGGACCCTCTTATAAAAAGGTCTAAGGAGAAAGAAGTGTACTGGGTGTCCATCGAATCATTTTTTTTATTCAAATTTCCATTAGCAACAAATTATCTATGGGTTTCTAAAATCAATGCTGTACTTGTACTCTATTGTTCAAAAGGATGCCATATGTCCTCTTTCCTGCTGGTGTTTTTGTTTGAGGGTCCTGGACCCTCTTATAAAAAGGCCTAAGGAGAAAGAAGTGTACTGGGTGTCCACTCAATGTATTTTTCTATTTCCCATTTGCCCAAAATTATCTCTGGGTTTGTAAAATCAATGCTGTACCTGTACTCTATTGTTTAAAAGGATGCCATATGTTCTCTTTTCTGCTGGTGTTTTTTTTGAGGGTCCTGGACCCTCTTATAAAAAGGCCTAAGGATAAAGAAGTGTACTGGGTGTATAATCAATGTTTTTTTTAGATTTCCCAGCTGCATAATCAATGTTTTTTTAGATTTCCCGGTTGCAACAAATCATCTCTGGGTTTCTAAAATCAATGCCCTTCCTGTAAACTATTTTTCAAAAGGAGGCCATATGTCCTCTTTCATGCTGTTGTTTCTGTTGAGGGTCCAGGAGCCTCTGCTAAAAAGGCCTAAGGAGAAAGAAGTGTACTGGGTGTATAATCAATGTTTTTTTAGATTTCCCGGTTGCAACCGATGGTGTTTTGTTTGAGGGTCCTGGAGCCTCTGCTAAAAAGGCCTAAGGAGAAAGAAGTGTACTGTCAGCCGCTCTGGAATCAATCCGGGATGTAACCCAACTGCTAGCGTGAATTGAAAGCACACGCTAGCACACTGAGAAATATCCAGGACGTGACCCACTCAGGAAGCAGATTAGAAGATAACAAAAATGAATATTGTTCCAGAATGCAGGAAAGCCACAAAGGATAAAACGTCCCTTTAAATAGTACAAAGAACAAAAAGGAAATGCTCTTACTTGAAGCTTCTGAAAAAGGTCCTCTTTAGCAGGCTTGTAAAACAAAGGAAAAGTTCTCTTTTGCAGCTTGTAAAAGTAGAAGTTCCTTTTAAGCAGGTGTATAACAAACAGAAAGGTAAAGTTCTCTTTTGCAGCTTGTAAAAGTAAATGTCCCTTTTAAACAGGTGTATAACAAACAGAAAGGCAAAGTTCTCTTTTGCAGCTTGTAAAAGTATAATGTCCCTTTAAGCAGGTTTATAACAAACAGAAAGGCAAAGTTCTCTTTTGCAGCTTGTAAAAGTAAATGTCCCTTTTAAGCAGGTGTATAACAAACAGAAAGGCAAAGTTCTCTTTTGCAGCTTGTAAAAGTAAAATGTCCCTTTAAGCAGGTTTTGTTTATCAAAGAAAAGGTTTAAAGGTAAAGGCAAAAGCAAGGTCAGGCAGGCAGAAGTCGGCATCCAAATATCAGCAAAAGGTATAGGCAAAAGACAAGGTCAGGCAAGCAGAAGTCGGCATCCAAGTATCAGCAAAAGGGTAAAAGCTACAGGCAAGGTCAGGCAGGCAGAAGTCAATATCCAAATATCAGCAAGTAGGGATTAGGCAAGAGGCTTGGTCAGGCAGGCAGAAGTCGGTACACAAAAGAACAAAATTGATATGGTACTCACAATCCAGGGAAACAAACAAACGGGCCCAGATTCAGATCTCCCGCCGTGATTTAAAGGGCAGGAGCGTAACCGTCATCAGAGGGGTGTGAGAGAAAGCGTCATGTTGCTAAGCAACATGACGTCAGACACACAGAGAAGTTCCGGGAGCCGCGGCGACACGGCGATGAACGGAAGCAATCATGACAGCACCCCCTCCTCAAGGACCCCTCCGGGGGACAGGACCAGGTCTATCAGGATGAGTCTTGTGGAAGGTCTTGACCAAAATAGGAGCATTTACTTGATGAGCAGGTTCCCAAGAACGTTCCGTGACTGGATAACCCTTCCAATGAATGAGATAATACAATTTCTTGCCCCGCCACTTGGAATCTAGAATATGGCTGATCTCAAACTCAGGATGTCCATGCACCAATAACGGTGGAGGTTTAGAAAAAGGCTTAGAATACCTGTTAATCATCACAGGTTTTAAAAGAGAAACATGGAATACCGGATGGACTTTGAGAGACTTGGGTAAAGCTACCCGATAAGCAGTGGAACATACCTGACCCAGTATTCGGAAAGGACCCACATATCGTGGTCCCAATTTGTTAGAAGGTTGTTTCAGGCGAAGAAATCGAGAGGAAATCCAAACTTTATCACCAGGGCGATATTTGGGAGCCTTCTTCCGTCGAAGATCCGAAAAGAACTTGTAACGTCTAGAAGTTACAGAAAGAATACGATGTATCTTCTGCCAATGTCGAGTTAATCTTCGGGCTGTAAGATCAGAAGCAGGATTCACTGTGGAGGAAGTATGCAAAGGGAATGTCCTAGGCTGATATCCGTAAGCTGCATGAAAAGGAGAAGTCTGAAGGGAGGAATTGTACCGGGCATTATGAGCCAATTCAGCCAAAGGAAGGTAAGAAGTCCAGTTAGAGTGATAATGATCCACATAATGTCTAAGATAAGTTTCAAGACACTGGTTTACTCTTTCAGTCTGACCATTCGATTGTGGGTGGTGAGAAGTAGAGAGAGATATAGTAGTACCAAAATGTTTACAAAGTGACCTCCAAAATCGAGAAACGAATTGTACCCCTCTATCTGAAACAATATCTAGAGGAAATCCATGGATTCTTACAATATGTAGAATAAAAAGTTCAGAGAGTCTTTTGGCAGATGGTAATCCTGGCAAGGGTACAAAATGAGCCGTCTTAGTGAACCTGTCGACCACCACCCAGATAGTATTGTTCCCAGTGGACAAGGGAAGATCGGTAATAAAGTCCATGGATACATGAGTCCAAGGCTGGTGAGGTATAGGCAATGGTTGGAGTAAACCTGAAGGAAGTTGGCGTGGAGTTTTGTTCATGGCACATTGTGTGCATACTGAGACGTAATCCTTCACATCTTGAGAGAGTGTAGGCCACCAGACATGTTGTTTGAGGTTTCGAGTGGTAATACTGATGCCAGGATGTCCAGAAAGGGGACTATCATGAGCCCAAAATAAAATCTTGGAACGAAGGCGTTCAGGAACAAAGAGTAAACCATCGGGAGGTTTACAGGACAAAGGAAGATGTTCTTGAGCGGACTGTAATTCTTGTAACCAAGAAGTTGTTAACTGGGCAATGACTTCATGAGGTTGGAGAATGGTACCAGACTCAGGAACTGGGGTATCTTGAAATTGTCTGGAAAGTGCGTCTGCTTTAATATTTTTTGAACCAGGTATGTAAGACAAATTATAGTGGAACCGAGAGAAGAATAATGACCAGCGTGCTTGCCTGGAATTTAATCGTTTGGCTGTTTGAAGATACAGAAGGTTCTTATGATCAGTAAGTATAGTAAATGGCAAAGAAGTACCTTCCAGCCAATGTCTCCATTCATCCAATGCCATTTTGATGGCAAGCAACTCTTTATTCCCTACGTCATAGTTAAATTCGGAAGGAGTGAATTTTTTAGAGAAAAAAGCAACAGGATGAATCCTTCCAGTCTCTGGTATTCGTTGAGACAGAACAGCTCCAGCAGCAACAGAGGAAGCATCCACCTCCAGAATAAATTGAAACTCAGGATTTGGATGACGAAGGATAGGAGCTGAGGAAAAAGCTTCTTTGAGAGATTCAAAAGCTTCTATAGCCTCAGACGGCCATACCTTACAGTTTTGTCCTTTTCTTGTGAGAGAAGTAAGAGGAGAAGTAATAGTAGCAAAATTCTTGATGAACTTTCTGTAATAATTGGCGAAGCCTAGGAAACGTTGTAAAGCCTTCAAAGAATCAGGTCTAGGCCAATCCAAAATGGCAGAAAGTTTAGTAGGGTCCATTTCGAATCCAGATGCCGATATTACATAACCCAGAAAGGGTATGGATTTTTGATGGAAAGAACATTTCTCCAGTTTAGCAAACAGATGGAATTCTCTTAGACGTTGAAGTACTTTCTTGACGTGGTGCACATGATCTTGGTGGTTCTGAGAAAAAATTAAGATGTCGTCCAGGTATATGATAACAAAAATATTCAAAAAATCACGAAAGATCTCGTTTACAAAATGCTGAAAAACCGCCGGAGCATTGCATAGCCCGAAGGGCATGACCAAATATTCATAATGCCCAAATCGAGTGTTAAAGGCAGTCTTCCACTCATCTCCTTTGCGTATACGGATCAAGTTGTATGCACCACGTAGGTCGAGTTTGGTGAAAATGGTGGCTCCCTGAAGATAAGTAAAAAGTTCAGGAATAAGGGGCAGAGGATAACTGTTCTTGATGGTAATCTGATTCAATCCACGATAATCAATACAGGGTCTTAATCCGCCATCCTTTTTTCCCACAAAAAAGAAACCAGCCCCTACAGGGGAAGAGGAGGGTCGAATAAATCCTCTAGCCAGATTGTCTTTTATATATTCTTCCAGAGCCATGTTTTCTGGTTTAGAAAGTGGATATGTCTTGCCTCGAGGATAGGCAGCCCCAGGAAGGAGATCAATGGGACAATCAAAAGGGCGATGAGGAGGAAGACGTTCAGCTTCTTTTTTGGAGAAGACATCCACAAAGTCATGGTAATGCATAGGTAAGGATTCCGGAGTTTCAACTGTGAGAGCAATAGTGAGTGGTAACTTAGTAATCTTTTGAAGACATTTAGTCTGGCATGTAGATCCCCAGGAAGTGAGTTCACCGAAAGTCCAAGAAAAAATGGGATTGTGAATCTGGAGCCAGGGTAATCCCAAGATAATGGGAAATTGCGGAGTGGGAATGACATCGAAACAAATTGTCTCAGAATGAAGTATTCCTACGGTGAGGAGTAAGGGTTGAGTAGAAAACTGAATGTATCCAGAACCCAAAGGATCTCCACTGACCGTAGAGACTGAAATGGAATACTCCTTCTTTAGTAAGGGTATAGAATGAGTAGAAACAAATGTAGAGTCAATGAACACACCTCCAGCACCAGAATCAATTAGAGCTTGGGTATAGATCTTCTTATGTCCAATTAGAAGAGTTACTGGAACAAAGAGTTTCTTGTATAGGGAATGACCACTATTTTGGCTTAACTCAGTTCCCTGGACTAGAGTTAAGCCCTGGCTTTTACTGGCCTAGTAGGACAATCCCTTAATAAATGCCCTTTAAGGCCACAGTACAGACATAAGCCAAGCGTCCGTCTTCTCAAGCGTTCAGTCTCAGTTAATTTTATACTTCCTACTTCCATGGGTTCAGCCTGATCAGTAGTAGGAGAGGCTGGAGTGACTGGATTAGAAAAACGAGGAGCTAAACGAAAAGGAGTTCGAGTTGAAGTCCTCTGTGTTCTATCCTTTTCTTGTTGGCGTTCACGAAACCTGGCGTCGAGACTGATACAGAGATTTATTAAGGCTTCTAAGGACTCTGGAAGTTCACGATACACCAATTCATCCTTGAGACGCTCAGAAAGTCCTTTACGGAAAGCGGCTCTGAGTGCTCCCTGATTCCAAGTGGTTTCAGAGGCAAGGGTGCGGAACTCAATTGCATATTGAGAGACTGGTTGATTTCCTTGACGTAAATCCAGGAGAGTAGCTTCAGCAGCGGATGACCTTCCAGGTTTATCGAATACGTTTGAGAATGTAGATAGAAATGTATCAACATCCAACAGTATAGGATCATTCTTTTCTAGCAAAGGTGACACCCAAGCCAAGGCTTTTCCTTTCATTAAGGAAATAAGAAACGTGATTCTAGAAGAGGCAGTAGCAAAGAGAGTAGGGCTATTTCGGAAATGAAGACGGCATTGATTCAGAAAGCCTCTACATTCTTCAGGATTCCCATCATATTTATCCGGAAGAGGTATCCTGGGACTTAGTTGTACCTGAGACTGATTGTTAGGAATCGGAGGAGGTAATGCCTCAATCGGATTTGGATTGGGATTAGGATTGGGAGGTGCGGTAGCAACCAAATTTTGTAATAGAGCAGTAATTTGATCAAGTTTAGTGTCCAGAGACTGCAAGTGAGTGGCATGAGAACCCAAGAGCTGTCCCTGGTGAGCCACGGCCATAGATAATTCAGTGGGGTCCATTTTTATGGCCCGTTTGTAATGTCAGCCGCTCTGGAATCAATCCGGGATGTAACCCAACTGCTAGCGTGAATTGAAAGCACACGCTAGCACACTGAGAAATATCCAGGACGTGACCCACTCAGGAAGCAGATTAGAAGATAACAAAAATGAATATTGTTCCAGAATGCAGGAAAGCCACAAAGGATAAAACGTCCCTTTAAATAGTACAAAGAACAAAAAGGAAATGCTCTTACTTGAAGCTTCTGAAAAAGGTCCTCTTTAGCAGGCTTGTAAAACAAAGGAAAAGTTCTCTTTTGCAGCTTGTAAAAGTAGAAGTTCCTTTTAAGCAGGTGTATAACAAACAGAAAGGTAAAGTTCTCTTTTGCAGCTGGTAAAAGTAAATGTCCCTTTTAAACAGGTGTATAACAAACAGAAAGGCAAAGTTCTCTTTTGCAGCTTGTAAAAGTATAATGTCCCTTTAAGCAGGTTTATAACAAACAGAAAGGCAAAGTTCTCTTTTGCAGCTTGTAAAAGTAAATGTCCCTTTTAAGCAGGTGTATAACAAACAGAAAGGCAAAGTTCTCTTTTGCAGCTTGTAAAAGTAAAATGTCCCTTTAAGCAGGTTTTGTTTATCAAAGAAAAGGTTTAAAGGTAAAGGCAAAAGCAAGGTCAGGCAGGCAGAAGTCGGCATCCAAATATCAGCAAAAGGTATAGGCAAAAGACAAGGTCAGGCAAGCAGAAGTCGGCATCCAAGTATCAGCAAAAGGGTAAAAGCTACAGGCAAGGTCAGGCAGGCAGAAGTCAATATCCAAATATCAGCAAGTAGGGATTAGGCAAGAGGCTTGGTCAGGCAGGCAGAAGTCGGTACACAAAAGAACAAAATTGATATGGTACTCACAATCCAGGGAAACAAACAAACGGGCCCAGATTCAGATCTCCCGCCGTGATTTAAAGGGCAGGAGCGTAACCGTCATCAGAGGGGTGTGAGAGAAAGCGTCATGTTGCTAAGCAACATGACGTCAGACACACAGAGAAGTTCCGGGAGCCGCGGCGACACGGCGATGAACGGAAGCAATCATGACATGTACTGGGTGTATAATCAATGTTTTTTAGATTTCCAGGTTGCAACCAATTATCTCTGGGTTTCTAAAATTAATGCCTTTCCTGTAATCTATTTTTCAAAAGGATGCAATATGGCCTCTTTCCTGATGGTGTTTTGTTTGAGGGTCCTGGAGCCTCTGCTAAAAAGGCCTAAGGAGAAAGAAGTGTACTGGGTGTATAATCAATGTTTTTTTAGATTTCCCGGTTGCAACCAAATATCTCTGGGTTTCTAAAATCAATGCCTTTCCTGTAATCTATTTTTCAAAAGGATGCAATATGTCCTCTTTCCTGATGGTGTTTTGTTTGAGGGTCCTGGAGCCTCTGCTAAAAAGGCCTAAGGATAAAGAAGTGTACTGGGTGTATAATCAATGTTTTTTTTAGATTTCCCGGTTGCAACCAATTATCTCTGGGTTTCTAAAATCAATGCCTTTCCTGTAATCTATTTTTCAAAAGGATGCAATATGTCCTCTTTCCTGATGGTGTTTTGTTTGAGGGTCCTGGAGCCTCTGCTAAAAAGGCCTAAGCAGAAAGAAGTGTACTGGGTGTCCATCGAATCATTTTTTTTATTCAAATTCCCGGTTGCAAAAAATTATCTCCGGGTTTCTAAAATCAATGCCTTTCCTGTAATCTATTTTTCAAAAGGATGCCATATGTCCTCTTTCCTGCTGATGGTTTTGTTGAGGGTCCTGAATTAATTTAATTTAACTTGAGTTACTAACTGAAGCATGACTTCAGGAGTCAGGCGTGGTCCTAGGCAGTGGTTGATAGCAGATTCTTTTCACTGCAAATTGCAATTGCCACAGCGTGCATAAAATGTGCGTCACCAGTCTCCAAATCTTACTTTTTCATGCCAATTGAAATTGCCACAGCTGGAACAACAGTAAATAACATGTGCGTCACCACATTCTCCAAATCTGATGTCAAATGTATACAAAAACACTGATAAAGTATTCCCTTCGGGGCGCAAAGAGATAGCTACCGGAACACTCCAGGAACTTCGCAAGAGTCGCTGTCTTGTGTTTCTGGTGATGTTGGAGACATCTGTGTAGTGTACAGGGAGACCAAAAATCCTCTCCATCTCTGTGCACCACAGGACAGGACGTCCTTGTCATCCATAAGCACAGGAAATTGTGGGCATTTTCCTTGCTTCAAGAAGTTCAGCTTTTGTGGTGATAGTACTGTGAGGATTTATTATATAATTAATATGAACCCAGTTGTATCTACTCCACTCAGTCTCACACCAAACCTAGGTACCTTGATAAACTAGGAACCTTATTATGCTCATTGACTGAGGGTGACCTGTTTAGGTCAAAAGTAAATAACAACTATCTTTAGTTGTTGGAGATATGCACAACAATGTGAGTGTGCTAATACTCTCCTAAGTACTATAATAGCATTTGCTAAACAATAGATAATCTCTTTGGATATAGAATAAAATATAACTTTATGTAATTGAAGCTCTATTAGTATCTCTCTAAATAGATTGTAGCTTATCAATCAGGTACAATGCTTTAATGTTCAGGTTAGTAAAGTTCATATGCAACCTTATTTATGAATGCAGCAGAATTGTTATGGCAGTGTATTGTATGCAGAGATAACCAGGATATATGCAGAGGATGTTAAACATGCACACTTTCCATTAGTAACGTATATGTATAAGCTTGATTAGTTAGTATATACAGTCTTAGGAACATATGATATTAGCGTAACTTCAGCAATAACTTTATGTTTAGTACGATACCCAACACTTCATGACCAGCGTGTACTTGTGAAGACTATGCTTGATAGCAATTCAGTTGTCCTGAGAAGCAGTGTTGAATCTGGCAACAGAGAGGAGCTGCGACACTGACTCCCGGAGTGCTGATGACGTCAGACGCCGAACTACTGCAGACACGCTGAATGTCAGTTAGCGTTTCAGAATGAAGTATGCTGTCCTGTGATTGAAGAGAACTTTGCAGATATAAAGTTAGAAAACAACTTGACGAAAATGGAGAGAGCTTCTTGAAAGTTGTGATCACTCCTCATGTGAATCAAATTACCAAGCATCGATGAATTAGAGAGGAGGGCTTATAAAGGCATAACGGTCATGTGATATTATGTTTAAAGGGACAGTGTAACGTGGAAAAGATGAAGTATAGAGATTGAGAATTACTGTGATATGACAGGACACCCCCCTTAACGATCTGCTCCGCAGATCAGGGTTTGGGACGGTCTGGATGTCTGCGATGAAACAGAGATACCAATCTAGGGGCTGATAAATTAGTGGATGGTTCCCAAGAATCCTCTTCTGATGAATAATTTTTCCAGCGAACTAAATACTGTAGAGAATTCTTATAGAATCTAGAATCCAAAATGGAATCAACTTCATATGATACTTCATCCTCAATGAGTGTCGGAACTTGAGTTGTCAAGGCTTGATCTCTGACTGGAACATAAGGTTTCAAAAGGGATACATGAAATGTTGGATGTATCTTAAAAGAACTTGGTAGTTGTAAAGTGACAGCATTAGCATTAACAATCCTAATAATTTTGTAAGGACCAATAAACAGAGAACCAAGCTTTTTACTGGGAATGTGAAGCTTCAAGTGTTTAGAAGACAACCAAACTAGATCTCCCACCTTATACTCAGGAGGTTTTGTTCTCCTTAAGTCATAATAACGTTTTTGCCTTTCTTGAGATTGTAGTAAAATCTGTTTTAGTTGAATGAATCCTTCAGCAATTGTATTCACAGTGTCATTTACCAAGGGACAAGAACTTTCTGATCTTTGAAGTAGATGATAAGAGGGATGAAACCCATAGTTAATGAAAAATGGAGTTGTATTGGTAGATGAATTAATGGTGTTATTATATGAGAATTCAGCAGTAGGAAGAAGAGAAGACCAGTTGTCCTGCTGAAATGTACAGTAGCATCTTAGATATTGCTCTAAACTCTGATTAGTCCTTTCGGTCTGACCGTTTGTTTGAGGATGGTAAGCTGAACTCAAACGGCGATCAATATGCAAACTAGAACAGAGTTGTGTCCAAAATCTAGAGGTAAATTGTGTACCCCTGTCAGTCGTAATAGACTTAGGTAACCCATGCAATCTGACAATATGTTTGATGAACAATTCTGCTGTTTCTGAAGCTGTTGGCAAAGTGTGAATAGGTATAAAATGTGCCATTTTTGAAAAGAGATCCACAACAACCAGGATTACTGTGTTGTTAGAAGAGGGAGGTAAATCGACAATGAAGTCTAGGGCAATATCTTGCCAAGGTCTGTCAGCGATTGGAAGAGATAGAAGTAAACCATAAGGGTGAATTCTTTGAGATTTACATTTGGTACATACAGCACACCCTTGTATGTACTGCTTTACAGACTGAATCATATGCGGCCACCAAAAATCCCTTTGAATTAAATGAAGAGTTTTCTTGAAACCAGGATGTCCTGAAAGTGGAATATCATGTGCCATAGCTAAAATGTCATTCCTAAGAGATTCTGGAACATACAGTGCATGACCATGGTAAAAAAATCCATCATTACCTTTATGAATCCTAGAATCATTAATCAATGGATCATTCTGTTGTTGTTCTTTGAGAATAGATGTTTTTCCCACTAAGAGGCCAATGAATTTTTCTGGTGGTATTATTGAGTTTAGTTCAGAACTCTCAGTTAATGGAGTTGAATATCTAGATAGAGCATCTGCCTTTGTATTTCTTACTCCTGGACGATAAGTGATTATAAAATCAAATCTAGTAAAGAATAAACTCCATCTGACTTGTCTGGAAGAAAGACTTTTGTTAGTTTTTAGATATTGTAGATTACGATGATCTGTAAATATGATGATTGGAAATCTTGCGCCTTCTAATAGATGTCTCCAAAATTCTAATGCAGCCTTGATGGCTAGAAGTTCTTTTTCCCCAATTGGGTAATTAATTTCGGCCGAATTCATAACCCGGGAATAATATGCAACAGGGTGAAGCATGTTGGTAGAAGAATCTTTTTGAGACAGAATGGCTCCTATTGCAAATTCGGATGCATCTACTTCTAATGTATATTGTTTCGATGGATCTGGGAATTGTAGAATTGGAGCGGTAATGAAACTATGTTTGAGAGCGTTAAAAGACTCATCTGCCTGTTGGTTCCAGTGGTATTTGTTATTCTTTTGGGTGAGTAATGTGAGAGGTTTTGCAATAGTAGAGAAACCTTTAATAAATTTTCTATAAAAATTTGAGAATCCAAGGAATCTCTGGAGCTCTTTCTTATTTTTTGGAATAGGCCAGTTAGTGATAGCTTGTACTTTGTTGTCCTCCATGGATATTCCTTTTGGTGAAATATGATACCCCAGGAAAGAAATAGTATCAGAATTGAATATACATTTTTCTGCCTTAACATATAAGTTGTTCTGTCTTAATCTTGAAAGAACTGTTCTGACATGTTGTATGTGATCCTCTTTGGAATTTGAATAAATGAGAATATCGTCCAAATAAATGACAATGTATGTGTCAAGTAAATCTTTGAAAACATCATTAATGAAAAACTGAAAAGTTGCAGGTGCATTGCACAAACCAAAAGGCATGACACAATACTCATAGAGACCATACCTAGTGCGAAAGGCAGTTAACCATTCATCACCTTTGCGAATTCTAATTAAATTATATGCACCTCTTAAATCCAGTTTGGTGAAAATGGTAGCACCCTGTAACCTCTCTATGAGTTCTGGAATAAGAGGTAAAGGATATCTATTTTTTATTGTACAATTGTTCAGTTGTCTATAGTCAATTATAGGCCTGAGACTGTCATCTTTATTCTTCACGAAAAAGATCCCGGCACCAGCTGAAGATGTAGAAGGCCGAATAAAACCTTTCTTTAGATTTTCCTCAAGATATCCTTTGAGATGAAGCAGTTCTGGTTCAGAGAGTGGATATATACGACCATAAGGCATTTTACTGTTTGGTTTTAAATCGATAGGACAGTCGTAGGGTCTGTGGGGAGGTAGAGATTGAGCCTCAACCTTATCAAAAACATCATAAAAATCTGAATACTCTGTTGGTATATTTGTGATATCAACCTGTAATATAGTTTGTGATTGTGTACAGTGTTTTTTACAATATGGTGAGTCGAAGGAAATAGTACCACTATTCCATGAGATGTTTGGTTGATGTTTCTTTAGCCATGAGAGTCCTAGAATTATGGGGTACAAAGGGGAATGAATAACCTCAAAGGTACACAATTCAGAGTGACCTGATGAAAATGTTAATGATAATGGATCAGTATGATGGGTAACGGGACCTGAATTGATAAAAGAACCATCAACAACTCGAATAGGTAATGCAATTAATTTTTTAATTATAGGAATCTTGTGATTTTCAACAAAGGATGAATGAATGAAATTATTAGTTGCTCCTGAATCGATTACCACCTGGGCTTTAAGTTGATGTTGATCCCACTGTAGACAAACAGAAAGAGTAAAGTGAGATGAGTTTTTTATAACAGTCTCATTTAAATGAGCTATCTCTTGCTTACCCTTTTTTGATTTTAACAGAATTGGACACTCCTTTACTCCGTGATCCTTAGCAGCACAATATAAACAAAGATTAAGTTGTCTTCGTCTAGCCTTTTCTTCAGGTTTAAGAGGACCTTTGACAAAACCTATCTCCATAGGCTCATCTGTTAAACGGACAGTGGAAACTGAATGAGAGCTATAGGCTTTCTTGGTGGATAATTCTGATGACCCTCTTTCAATCTTCCTTTCCCTCAAACGACGATCAATAGATATAGACAAGGTCATAAGATTTTCTAAGTCCTTAGGAATAACCACACGTGCCAATTCATCTTTTAGAGCATCCGCTAATCCAATACGGAATTGATTTGTCAAAGCTGGGTTATTCCACTGTGTGTCAGGTGCCCATCTTTTGAAATCAGTTATATATTCTTCTACAGGGCGTCTACCTTGTCGCAGATGTCTGATAGAATTTTCTGCTGAAGCTTGTTTGTCGTGATCTTCATATAGTAAGGACATGGCATTAAAAAATGATTCTAATGAGTTTAAGATAGGATCTTCTTTCTCATAGTATGCATTAGCCCATGCCTTGGCTTCACCAGTGAGATAAGAAATTACCGTTAGAACTTTAACCCTTTCGGTAGGATAGGTTCTTTGTTTCAATGAAAATAATAAAGTACATGAATTTTTAAAGTCTCTAAATTGAGTTCTGTCTCCAGAAAATCTCTCAGGTGGACATATTTGTGGCTCAGGAGAAACAAGAGGTGTTGGTAAAGTTTGAGTAGGTACATGATCTCTAATATATTTTCGTAATTCCTGATTTTCAACTTGGAGGTCCCTAAGACCCTGGATCATTATATCCATATTTTGAGAAAGGGTTCCAACACGGTTGGACAATTCAGTAACATCCATTATAGATACAAGTGGGTTAAGGGTGGCTTGGTAATATGTGAGGATTTATTATATAATTAATATGAACCCAGTTGTATCTACTCCACTCAGTCTCACACCAAACCTAGGTACCTTGATAAACTAGGAACCTTATTATGCTCATTGACTGAGGGTGACCTGTTTAGGTCAAAAGTAAATAACAACTATCTTTAGTTGTTGGAGATATGCACAACAATGTGAGTGTGCTAATACTCTCCTAAGTACTATAATAGCATTTGCTAAACAATAGATAATCTCTTTGGATATAGAATAAAATATAACTTTATGTAATTGAAGCTCTATTAGTATCTCTCTAAATAGATTGTAGCTTATCAATCAGGTACAATGCTTTAATGTTCAGGTTAGTAAAGTTCATATGCAACCTTATTTATGAATGCAGCAGAATTGTTATGGCAGTGTATTGTATGCAGAGATAACCAGGATATATGCAGAGGATGTTAAACATGCACACTTTCCATTAGTAACGTATATGTATAAGCTTGATTAGTTAGTATATACAGTCTTAGGAACATATGATATTAGCGTAACTTCAGCAATAACTTTATGTTTAGTACGATACCCAACACTTCATGACCAGCGTGTACTTGTGAAGACTATGCTTGATAGCAATTCAGTTGTCCTGAGAAGCAGTGTTGAATCTGGCAACAGAGAGGAGCTGCGACACTGACTCCCGGAGTGCTGATGACGTCAGACGCCGAACTACTGCAGACACGCTGAATGTCAGTTAGCGTTTCAGAATGAAGTATGCTGTCCTGTGATTGAAGAGAACTTTGCAGATATAAAGTTAGAAAACAACTTGACGAAAATGGAGAGAGCTTCTTGAAAGTTGTGATCACTCCTCATGTGAATCAAATTACCAAGCATCGATGAATTAGAGAGGAGGGCTTATAAAGGCATAACGGTCATGTGATATTATGTTTAAAGGGACAGTGTAACGTGGAAAAGATGAAGTATAGAGATTGAGAATTACTGTGATATGACAAGTACAGACTTTAATAAACTTTGATTTCCTACCATACTCAAGACAATCTTGTAGTTCAAGCTTCTGACTTGCTGTGGGAAACAGTGGCCTGTCCATACCAGGAAGATTTAGACAGAAGTAACGAGCTCTGCTTGCAGGTGACACATGTTTAGCGTCAATCATCAAAGGGGTTGCGTGCAGAATATGGCAGATGGCCCCTTATTCACATGTTTGTCCAGAGCCACAACATTTTCAAACAGCCAGAAGAAAGGTCGGTTCTCACCAGCCTTAAAGGGACAGTCTAGGCCAAAATAAACTTTCATGATTCAGATAGAGCATGTAATTTTAAACAATTTTCCAATTTACTTTTATCACCAATTTTGCTTTGTTCTCTTGGTATTCTTAGTTGAAAGCTTAACCTAGGAGGTTCATATGCTAATTTCTTAGACCTTGAAGCCCACCTCTTTTAGATTGCATTTTAACAGTTTTTTCACCACTAGAGGGTGTTAGTTCTCGTATTTCATATAGATAACACTGTGCTCGTGCACGAGAAGTTATCTGGGAGCAGGCACTGATTGGCTAGACTGCAAGTCTGTCAAAAGAACTGAAAAAAGGGGCAGTTTGCAGAGGCTTAGATACAAGATAATCACAGAGGTTAAAATTATATTATTATAACTGTGTTGGTTATGCAAAACTGGGAAATGGATAAAAAAGGGATTATCTATCTTTTAAAAGAATAAAAATTCTGGTGTAGACTGTCCCTTTAAGTTGCGCTTCATTTACCAAATGCAAATATTAAAAAAATAGACAAACAGTGCCTTAAAAAAGACATTTGCGATATGGATTCACCAGAGCAAGGTCATTGCAAGTACTTCCCACGATAACAAATTCAAAATGCCACAACTCCGCAATCTTCCCCTTCACATTATTATTGTCACACTCCCTTGTACTCCTATGCCCAGCTCCCTGCTCTTGTTTTTGTTGAGGGTCCTGGAGCCTCTGCTAAAAAGGCCTAAGGAAAAAGAAGTGTACTGGGTGTCTAATCAATTTTTTTTTAGATTTCCCGGTTGCAACAAATTATCTCTGGGTTTCTAAAATCAATGCCTTTCCTGTAATCTATTTTTCAAAAGGAAGCCATATGTTCTCTTTCATGCTGTTGTTTCTGTTGATGCTCCGGGACCCTCTTATAAAAAGGCCTAAGGATAAAGAAGTGTACTGGGTGTCCAATCAATGTTTTTTTCTATTTCCCGGTTCATATAAATTATCTCTGGGATTATTAAATCAATGCCTTACCTGTAATCTATTATTCAAAAGGATGCCATATGTCCTCTTTCATGCTGTTATTTCTGTTGAGGCTCCGGGACCCTCTTATAAAAAGGCCTAAGGAAAAAGAATTGTAATGGGTGTCCAATCAATGTTTTTTTCTAATTCCCGGTTCATATAAATTATCTCTGGGATTCTAAAATCAATGCCTTAACTGTAATCAATTGTTCAAAAGGATGCCATATGTCCTCTTTCATGCAGTTGTTTCTGTTGATGGTCCGGGACCCTCTTATAAAAAGGCCTAAGGATAAAGAAGTGTACTGGGTGTCCAATCAATTTTTTTTTTATTTCACGGTTCATATAAATTATCTCAGGGCTTCTTAAATCAATGCCTTACCTGTAATCTGTTATTCAAAAGGATGCCATATGTCCTCTTTCATGCTGTTATTTCTGTGGAGGCTCCGGGACCCTATTATAAAGAGGCCTAAGGAAAAAGAATTGTACTGGGTGTCCAATCAATGTTTTTTTATATTTCCCGGTTTATATAAATGATCTCTGTGATTCTAAAATCAATGCCTTAACTGTAATCAATTGTTCACAAGGATGCCATATGTCCTCTTTCATGCTGTTGTTTCTGTTGAGGCTCCGGGACCCTCTCATAAAAAGGCCTAAGGATAAAGAATTGTACTGGGTGTCCAATCAATTTTTTTTTCTATTTCCCATTTGCCAAAAATTATCTCTGGGTTTCTAAAATCAATGATGTACCTGTACTCTATTGTTCAAAAGGATGCCATATGTCCTCTTTCCTGCTGTTGTTTTTGTTGAGGGTCCAGAACACTCTTCTAAAAAGGCCGAAGGAGAACGACCTGTACTGTACTGGGTGTCCAATCATGTTTTTGTTTTCAATTTCACGGTTCATAATAAATATCGCCGTGTAACTAAAATCAATGCCATACCTGTACTCTATTGTTTAAAAGGATGGCATATGTGGTGTTTCATTCTGTTCTGTCTGTTGAGGGTCGTGGCCGTGGGACAGCATATAAAACGGCTGAAGGAGAACAACCTGTACAGCCTTGCTCCTCTTTTTAGGCAGGCCAGCTCTTTGCATACATGCCCACAGACTCTGTAACGCATGCCTCTTTTAGGGAGGGGTGCAGCCATAATGCAGGGTCAGAACCTCTGCCTGCAACTGTTATACTCGATTTTGCGAAAGGAAGTAACCTTACCATGGTTCCCTGCACGCACGTATTGTTGTTATATTTTGGTGAGGGTAATCATGATGGCCATGTAGACCACCACCAAGAGGCCTGGAAGTAACAGGGATGAGATGAAAGTGCTAAGAATAGTACTACTTGAAACAACCGAGTTAGCCATGGGTGTTAATCCAAGACCGCTTGGCTTTATTTTTGGTTTGGGTGCGGCTAATCATGCAGGCCATATAGAGCTGCCACCATTCGGTGTTGTATCAGCTATTAAACTAATAAGAACAGAACTACCAAAATGCAGCCAATGAAGGGCCTTATGAAGACTGAGCCAAGGTTGGATTGTAGTATTTGGTTAGGCTAATCATGATGGCCATGTAGACCACCACCGAGAGTCCTGGAAGTAACAGGGATGAGATGAAAGTGCTAAGAATAGTACTACTTGAAACAACCGATTTAGCCATGGGTGTTAATCCAAGACCGCTTGGCTTTATTTTTGGTTTGGGTGCGGCTAATCATGCAGGCCATATAGAGCTGCCACCATTCGGTGTTGTATCAGCTATTAAACTAATAAGAACAGAACTACCAAAATGCAGCCAATGAAGGGCCTTATGAAGACTGAGCCAAGGTTGGAACAGAACTACCAAAATGCAGCCAATGAAGGGCCTTATGAAGACTGAGCCAAGGTTGGATTGTAGTATTTGGTTAGGCTAATCAGGATGGCCATGTAGACCACCACCGAGAGTCCTGGAAGTAACATGGATGAGATGAAAGTGCTAAGAATAGTACTACTTGAAACAACCAAGTTAGCCATGGGTGTTAATCCAAGACCACTTGGCTTTTTTTTTGGTTTGGGTGCGGCTAATCATGCAGGCCATATAGAGCTGCCACCATTCTGTGTTGTATCAGCTATTAAAATAATAAGAACTGTACTACCAAAATACAGCCAATGAAGGGCCTATGAAGACTGAGCAAAGGTTGGATTGTAGTATTTTGTTAGGCTAATCATGATGGCCATGTAGACCACCCCCAAGAGGCCTGAAAGTAACAGGGATGAAAGTGCTAAGAATAGTACTAATTGAAACAACCGAGTTTGCCATGGGTGTTAGTCTAAGACCGCTCTGCTTTTTTTTGGGTTTGGGTGCAGCTAATCATGAAGGCCATATAGACCTGCCACCATTCGGTGTTGTAACAGGTATTAAACTGCTAAGAACAGTACTACTTAACCCAACCTAGTTACCATGGGTCCCAAAGCATATGTTTGGTTATTATATTTTGTAAGGGTAATCATGCAGCCCATATAGACCTCCACTGATAGGGTGAGTATGAGTAACAGCTATTAAAATGATAAGGACATTACTAATTAACACAACATAGTTACCATGGGTCACAGACCAAGAGCAGATGTCTTATTATTATATTTTGTATGGGTAATCATCCAGGCCGTATAGACCTCACCAAATAGGGGGAGTTACAGAGATTAAAGTGCTAAGAATGGTACTACTTAAAACACAACCTAGTTAAAATGGGTCACAGACTGCATGTCTTATTATTATATTTTTTCAGGGTAATCAGGCAGGCCATATAGACCACCCCCGATAGAGGGGGTAACAGGGATTAAAGTGCTAAGAAAAGTACTAATTAAACACAACCTAATTACCATGGGTCCAAGACCAGATTTTTTCTTATTATACTTTGCCTGGATAATCATGCAGGCCATATAGAGCTCCAACAAAAGGGGGAGTAAGAGGGATTCAAGTGATAAGAAAAGTTTTACTTAACACAACAAAATTACCATGGGTCCCAGACCGCGTGTCTTGTTGTTATACTTTGTCAGGGTAATCATAACCGCCATATAGACCTCCACCAATAGGGGGAGTTACAGGGCTGAAAGTTTCAAGAATAGTTCTACTTAACACAACCTAGTTGGGTCTAAGACCGCATGTTTAATTATTAGACTTTATGAGGGTAATTATATATCTAACAAATCTATCTATTTCTCTTCTATCGATTCTATCTAACTATCAATCTATGTATATCTATCTATCCTATCTATCGATCTATCTTCTGTCCGGGATGTTTTGAGACAGCCACTTGTGTTTCTGACAAATTTGAAGTAGGAGGACAATCATCTTCTTCCATCTCCCGGTTCCAAAAATGAAGGCCATATAGACCTCATCCGATAGGGGGAGTACCAGGTTGTAGTAAAATGTTAAGAATAGTACTACTTAACACACCACGGGTCACAGACCACATGTCTTATTGTTATACTCTGTCAGGGAAATTATATATATTTCAAATCAATTAATTTATATATCAAATCGATCGAACTATCAAACGTATCAATCAAATGTAGATTGCATCTATTGATCGATGTCATTTGTATCTATAAAATGTATATTACATATTTTGGGTGATGTCATTCGTATCTATCAAATGTATATTGCATCTTTGATTCGATAACATTCGTATCTATCAAATGTATATTGCATCTATTGATCGATGTAATTTGTATCTATCAAATGTATATTGCATCTATTGAGTTATGTACAGTGTATCGATCATATGTATATTGCATCAATTGAGCTATGTATTCTATGTATCTATCTATCAAATCTATCTCGTGGTTCTGCAAGTGGACTGTTTGCGTTAAACTTGGAGTTTGCTCTGTCACTGTGATGCGGCCGTAACCCTTACACTAACTGATAGATACGACATCATAACTGATGTTTTAAAGCACGTTATTGCAAACAATTTGGGAATGTTAGGTGATTTAGGCCCTTTATGGGTTAAAAGAAGATTATGCATAAACTATGTAATTTTCCATGGGAGTTTTGCCCGGGATCCCCCTCCAGCATGCCACAGTCCAGGTGTTAGTCCCTTTGAAACAACTTTTCCATCACTATTGTGGACAGAAAGAGTCGTTGTAGGTTTTAAAGTTCGCCTGCCTATTGAAGTCAATGGCGGTTCGCACGGTTCGCGGGTTCGCGAACAATACCGGAAGTTTGAGTCTGCCGTTTGCGAACTGAAATTTTTATGTTTGCGACATCACTAACTACAATTATTTAAAATAAAATACAATTAAATAAACTAAACTATATTACAAAAAAAAACAAACACTAAATTACAAAAAATAAAAAAATATTACAAGAAGTTTAATCTAATTACACCTAATCTAAGCCCCCTAAACTTCCGGTATTGTTCGCGAACCCGGAATTTGAGGGACACCATCTTGGATGACGTCATTTAAAGGACCAGCCATTTGTCGGGTAGTCATCAGCCTAGAAGGATGTTCCGTGCCGGAGGTCTTCAAGATGGAGCCGCTCATCGCCGGAAGGATGAAGATAGAAGATGCCGCTTGGATGAAGATGTCTGCGGGTCCGGATGTCCTCTTCTGCCCGGATAGGATGAAGACTTCTGCCGGTCCGGATGTCCTCTTCTGCCCGGATAGGATGAAGACTTCTGCCGGTCCGGATGTCCTCTTCTGCCCCATGGGGTGACCACTGGTGCCCGGCTGGGTGAAGACGGCTCAAGGTAGGGTGATCTTCAATGGGGTAGTGTTAGTTTTTTTTAAGGGGGGATCAGGTGGGTTTTAGAGTAGGGGTGTGTGGGTGGTGGGTTGTAATGTTGGGGGGTATTGTATTTCTTTTTTTACAGGTAAAAGAGCTGATTACTTTGGGGCAATGCCCCGCAAAAGGCCCTTTTAAGGGCTATTTGTAATTTAGTTTAGTATAGGGAATTTTATTATTTTGGGGGCTTTTTTATTTTATTAGGGGGCTTAGATTAGGTGTAATTAGATTAAACTTCTTGTAATACTTTTTTATTTTTTGTAATTTAGTGTTTGGTTTTTTTTGTAATATAGTTTAGTTTATTTAATTGTATTTTATTTTAGATAATTGTATTTAATTTATTTAATTAATTTATTGATAGTGTAGTGTTAGGTGTATTTGTAACTTAGGTTAGGATTTATTTTACAGGTAATTTTGTAATTATTTTAACTAGGTAGCTATTAAATAGTTATTAACTATTTAATAGCTATTGTACCTAGTTAAAATAAATACAAAGTTACCTGTAAAATAAATATAAACCCTAAAATAGATACAATGTAATTATTACTTATATTATAGTTATCTTAGGGTTTATTTTATAGGTAAGTATTTAGTTTTAAATAGGAATAATTGAGTTAATAATAGTAATATTATTTATATTTATTTAAATAATAATTAAGTTAGGGGGGTGTTAGGGTTAGACAGGTTTAGAGGGTAATACATTTAATGTAGGTGGCGGCGGTGTAGGGGGGTCAGATTAGGGGTTAATAAATTTAATGTAGGTGGCGGCGGGGTCCGGGAGCGGCGGTTTAGGGGTTAAACACTTTATTTAGGTGCGGCGGGGTCTGGGAGCGGCGGTTTAGGGGTTAATACTAGAATAGGTTTATTGCGGTGTGGGCTATAGTGGTTTAGGGGTTAATAATTAGGCTTATTGCATTGTGGGGGGTTGTCGGTCTAGGGGTTAATACATTTATTACTAGGAGTGAGAGGGGGGATTGCGGATATAGGGGTATACGCGTCTGGCTTATTTTTGTGAGGCAGGTTAGACAGTTAAGGGAGATTTTATATTTTAGTTATTTTTCTTAGGTGCCGGCAGTTTCTAAAGTGCCGTAAGTCACTGGCGACCCCAGAAATTTGTAGTTACGCTCATTTTTGGACATCGCTAGTTTGTCCGACTTACGGCACTTTAGCAACTGCTGGCGGGCAATATGTAGAACCCTGATGTGCGAGGTGAAACTACGGGCGGCGCGGGTTCCCTCGCTTGCGCCGAAAACTACGCCGTATATTGGATCGCGCCCTAGGTGTCAGCGCCTTCCTTCTGTGAGAACTCAGGACAAACCAGTGTATAAGCTGTTATAGGGCAACGATTCCCCTATCCCCACACACTTACTTCTAAAAACCTCAATCCATCTAGGGACGTTGTACTGATTTTATAGAGTTATCTGAGACTCTGAGGTGTTTGTTATATCGATCTTCATCTAAAAATATTTTTGTGATATTTGCCTTATTCTTACCTCATAACGATTAAGATCTGACTTACGCATCAGGAAGGCATATCGTGGATATCTGGATCAAGCACTTCAGTTGCTAAATTGCTGAGTTACTTTTCCAGTTTTCCTTGCTCCTTATACTACGGACCAGGAGTTACCAGCTAATTGGGCATTGCTCATAAACGGTGGCTACTTACCTCATATTGATTGAGGATTGAGGTTTTTAGAAGTAAGTGTGTGGGGATAGGGAAATCGTTACCCCATAACAGTTTATACACTGTTTTGTCCTGTGTTCTCACAGAAGGAAGGCGCTGACACCTAGTCTTTTGTACAAATTTATATACAGTATATATACACACACTATATATATATATATATATATATACACACACACAGTATATATATATATATATATATATATATATTTAACATAATAAAGGAACATGTTAACTGGCAGTATTTAAAAATCCCCAGACCTATCTTGCTTCCGGTGTTCTGTAAATATTTTCCTATCTTTTTACGGTGAACGCCGACTCTGACTGAGTGAATTCACAGTCACACAAGCTCAGCAGCATAGACACTGTAAACACTGCAGCCCGTGGGTCTTCTCGATATCGCGACGTCACGCGCGTGATCACGTGACGTCCAATAGTTTTACAGGCAGCACGCACGGCGCAGGCAAAGGAGCACTGCACAAAAATCAGGATCATCTGTAGACTAGTAGCGTAGGGCTAGAAGGAGTGCCGGTGGCCATGGGCTGTCAGGGCTGGGTTAATGGGTTACTAACTGTTACTGCTGGGTAGTTAGGCTGGCCCGGATGCAGTTTGGACTCCGGCCATGGACATTCATAGTAAAAAAAAAAAGCAAAACAAACTAAGGCTATGTCCGTTTTATTTAAAATAAAATTACCGGACAGTAACTTGAAATAACGGACATTCCGATCTAATACCGGACACCTGGCAACCCTATGTGCATCACAGTAATGTTATTGCCCTATTAAGTTTAAGGAAGATTACTGTCATGAGATGCAGGACACAGCATAGCTATTTTATTGCAGAGCATAGAAGTATACAGCTTGTACAACACATCTAACTTAGTAACTGTGACATAGACAATAACGATCATAAGCCATGCCCCCATCCGGTGACGTCACCTCCAAACCCTCATCACATCTTCCCCTTTTTCAAAGGACAAAGCATACATTTTTCTTTAGAGTACATCAAATAGCAAGGTATGCAAGAAGCATACAAAAATAGTTTTGTTTAGTGTATGACAAATAACAAGTTAAAGAGAATATATATGAACATCAAGAAATACAATCCTGACTTGAGCATCGGGGTAGACTACCCTAGTCCACAGTGACCATGGGATTATTCTGGCCATTCTTCTGGTCACTACTCTAACTACAGTGTTAATCCTGATATCGGACTGGAAGTTGCACCACTCTTCCACATGACGTAATTTTACATGAACTGTCCTCTGTTCCAGAACAAGGTGATTGAGAGTCTGCTAGAAGCAAAGAAGTATCCCTGCTGTGCTTGCTAAGGGGAAGGCACCACTCTTAAAACAGGGGATCCCACCTGCGGTGGCTCTGAGGCATCCAGTCCTTTTGGTATATGCGAGGTTACAAAATTATCATTTATTACTATCTCAGCAATAACCTCCAATTAAAATGTATATACATAACAATATATTAATTAAAATCAATATTTATTCCTTAATTCTAGATTAGTTAAATTTCTAGACACGTTGAATTATATTTATGTAGAATTAAACTAGATTATGAATCAATTATACACGCTTATTCCATTACAATATTCTATACAACAGATAAAAAAAAATCTTTAAAAATTAACCTTACTCACAATAAATACCACAATTGAGAATCCCAGCACAATCTATACTTAGAAAATAACTCTAATTCAATGCCCAATTACAAACTTACTCTGCTTAATTAATAACTACTAGAGATTTTACCACAATAACCAATTTATGTACAGTTCTGAAAGAGTTCACAATAATAACTGATTTATAAATCTGGAGTACAAAATCCTGTCTAGCAAATAAATTACTTAGCAATAAATATGACTGGTTCTAAATTACACAGGAGTATGGATATAAACTTAAAACACCAAATATGCTCTTTAAATTACCAGCTGCTATCTAACTATAGCTTTAGTATACCTTTGTTAAAATCTATTACATATAAAATGTAGATTAACCGTATATATCACCAGATAAACTAATTTAAAAGTTTCAGCATTTTCAGATAAATCCAGTTCACCTCTTAAATAAGAGAGGTATTTGCAATTATGGAAAAAGAAAGGTTAGCCTAGTTTTGCTTATAGAGACTGTGTTCCAAAGTACCTGATATGAATTGATTTGACTGTAACTACAGCAGCCCCCCCCCCTTACCTTATATATCTAAGGGTTCAAAAGAGAACATTTGTCTCATTATTTTAGTACAGACCCCTGGGGTTATGGAGACAAGATTCTGTATTTTGGTGAAAGATATGCTCAGAATCCCAGGATATGGTCAGTTAACAGATACATGTGAAAAATCACCATGATATTCACTAGACCCTCTTTGAAGGTCTAATACACATTCTCGTCTGGAACGGATGCTGGCTCAGATAATAGCACATGGGAAGCAAATTCTCAGATAAATGACTTGTGCCTAATTTTCATATGGTTTAAGATACTCAAATGAATATATATTGAGACACATATTATATATGAACATATGAATCTGGGAGATTGTCTATGCCTAAGAAGGGTAATATGGGAAGTTGAAAGCCTGGGAGTTAAGATTTTAATAGGTCTTAACCTATGTATTTTTAAAGCATAAGGGTCTTGAAGATGTAAAGTTTAAACAAATTATTTATATAGTTCTTAGATAAATTAATGTGTTCCGCAGGTTGCCTGAATATTATATATAATGATCTGAGAGATACATTACATGTGACATACTGTGTTGGATATAATGAATTAAAAATGTTTGACTTATTTCAAAATAACAACATCTGTTTCTTTATTTTTCAGACATGTAATAAACCAACAAGATGTCCTATGAATATTGGTCATAAACATAAGTCCAGACACTGAATATTAAAATGATACCCACCAATATACAATATTTATAATAAATGGAAAAGATGACAAATTCATCTTTGAAAATATTATAGGTGGTATACTCATGTTTGGACTTATAATTATGTGCTCGGTCAGACTAAATGGGCCATGTATGGAACACATCATTTATTAAAACTAGGAGACTATAAATGTATAAAAAGTCAAATAACAAGCCAGGAGTCAAAACCAGAGCTGGTAGTCAGTCGAGCCGAGTCAGGAGCCAAAGCGAATAGTCAGACGAGCCGGAATCAGGAACAAGGAAAACAGCAGAGTCAGGAACAAGCCAGGGATCAGGAACCAGGAAGGACGTCAGGCAGCCAGGTAATACACAGGAACTCTCACAAACAGGTCTGAGACAACGCAAAGGCAAAGCATACTGAACAGAGGCCCTTTAAATAATAAGTGATGACATCACAATTCTGAGACTGAATCCTGTCTCACACGGATGATGCACACCAGTGTGGCCATAAAAGGAAGTGCAGGAAATGAGCAGCATCCCCCACAATGAACCATAGTCAGGAAGAGAGGTGAGTAAAATGGCTGCCAGCAGCACATGGCAAACACAACAAGGAAAAAACCCTGACAGTCAGATAACTAGCATGGCTATTAGTTTACGTCACCTCACTGAGAAAAGAGTGATGTGCTCTGGGCAGCTGGAGCCACTGACTTTAGCGAGGAGCCGCAGCACAGAAGGGGTGAGTTTAGCAACCTTTTGTTTTTTACTAAGTGATCACTGATAGTCCACTTTATTTTTAGTG
The DNA here is from genome assembly GCF_027579735.1 of Bombina bombina. Classification (NCBI taxonomy): domain Eukaryota; kingdom Metazoa; phylum Chordata; class Amphibia; order Anura; family Bombinatoridae; genus Bombina; species Bombina bombina. Next base: position 1,135,581,513 of record NC_069503.1, read on the forward strand.
ATGTTCAATCCTAGCGGTTTTTTAAACACTCGGATTTACCGTCACTTTATGTATGTTGTGTTTAATGCAACATGCGTAAATCACAAAAAAACACATTTACTTTCAACTCATAATCTTGCCCAATATTTTGGACAAACCTCAAGGCCGCTCTCAGATAGGATTAGGAAACATTCATATAACATAAAATATGGAAACTAAGACCATTTATTATAAAGACATTTCAATGAAGTATATGATCAAAATTAAAATGAATGTTTTTTTATGTAATAAAGAAAGATCTGGGATTATGAAAATAGTTTCCGTATCAAAAAGAACAGTTCATTTATTGATTCAGAACGTTCTATCCAGATAGATTTAAATGCAGAAAATGATCTCAACAATTTTATTTAATATAATTCATTTAATTTATTTGTCCATATATTAATCAACAAAATTAGTAATTGTTTAGGTTCATACAATGCTTGTATTATATATTTCTAAAATGTTATTATATATTTTTTAAATTTGACATCTAAAAAATTGGTGCAACATTTCCCTCTTACTGGATTTTGAGATATATATATATATATATATATATATATATATATATATTTGTTGCATATGAGATCAAGTGGGTTTTAATTGTTACAGGAGTATTATTTTTAATATTGTGACAAGACCAATCTCGCCACTGTGCATTGGAGGGCCTGTTATGGAACATTCTTTGGGCTGAAGGTACTTGGGCTTAAGGATACCCAGAGACTGCATGGAAATGTGGAATTTTATATGCTGGACAGCCCATGTACTTTCATAACTCTGTCTTATGTCCATGTCACCCTGTATCCATAAATACAGGATGGGTACAGGGTGTGAGTGCCTCTTGTGGGAGCAATTGTGACTCTATAAAGGACATAAATGACTTAATAGTTAATAAGAGCTGTTATTATATTCTGTAATAAGATGTATTTTATTTTCGTTTCTAATCTGATTGCGTCTCAGGAGTCTGTCTAGGTAAACTGATTGTGTTCCTGTGTGGTATGTTAACTAGACTTCCCAACATCAGATTGTCTGAGTAAACGTTCTTCCACAGTTAATTAACTTGATATGTTAATCTGTTTTACCTGTGAATAGACAATTGTTTTCTTGTGTTTGATTGTTTAATTGTTTATGCAATGTATCTTTATTGTATCCTGTAAAAGGGTGTTTTCCTCTAGCCATGGAGATAGTTGGATTTCTTCCCAATTATCTCCAGGATAGGGAGGAGGGGTTCACTGGTACCAAGGGGAGCGTTTATGCCTGAGCCACTGCGATTGGCTAATGTACTATACTTGTCCACCAGGTGGGAGACCTGCTTATATACCGGGAATGTAGCCCTCAATAAAGAGATTCCTGTTTTACCCTCAAGACGGAGCTTGGTCTTGTGTTTGGGGGGAATTGCTACTTTGGGTTATTCTTTTGCCTGTTCCCGGGGAGAAGGATTTCGTGTAATTTCTCTGTTCGGTGAATTAACTGGGTTTGTGTGTTGCTATTCCCGTATTAAGGTTATCTTTCATGTGGTATTAACCCTCGATACCCGGGTTATACCATAACAAATATATTATTGTTTAACTGGGATTTTTTTTTTTTAAATACACTATTTAGCTCTGTATAGAGTAGACAAAGGATTAGCTTCATGAGACATTTTAATGTTCATTTTAAAATATAATGACGTTGAAAAAAGGTTGAAAAGCTGAAACATGTTGAATGCTGAATAAAGAGTATATTGAATCATGTTTCCTTCTTTGTCCTAAAAAGATTTTAATATAAAGTGATGGTAAACTCTCCTCTTTATAAAATCAGATCTTGAAGGTTAGGGATATTTTAAATGGGGTTTAATTTATTACTTGCAATGAATATGCGCTATAACTTACTTATTAATATAGGTATGAAATACCCCGCGCTCCGCCATCCACTTCAAAAATCAATTTGTCTGTGAGCTAAAAGTTGGAACTGTTCTCCAATCAGCGCTCTTTCCTTTGGGTGCCTTTTTTTTGTAGCTAGAGTGCTGATTGGGCAACAATTCTGTCAGCTTCCTTACCTGCCCCGGGTCTTCCTTGGTGAGCGCCAAGGGTGTATACTCACCTTGCTCCTGAGACCAAGCATACTTGCCTTGATACCTGTGTATGCTCACCTTGCTCCTGAGACCAAGCATATTTGCCTTGATACCTGTGTATACTCACCTTGCTCCTGAGACCAAGCATATTTGCCTTGATACCTGTGTATGCTCACCTTGCTCCTGAGATTAAGCATACTTGCCTTGATACCTGTGTATGCTCACTTTGCTCCTGAGATTAAGCATACTTGCCTTGATACCTGTGTATGCTCACCTTGCTCCTGAGACCAAGTGTATGCTCACCTGGATCCTGAAAGTCAAGCAGAATAACCTGATACTGGTGTATGCTCATCCTGTTCCTGAAGCTGTGTCTGCTGTACCTACCTGGTATCCCGTGACAGTCTCACCAACAGTAACCTCTGGGTATCCTGTGCCTGCTGAGAAACCTGTGTTGATTATACCAGTGACAGTCTTCTTCGAACCAACAGTGTCTGCTGTACCTACCTGGTATTTTGTGACAATCTCACCAACAGTACCCATTGGGTATCCTGTGCCTGCTGAGAAACCTGTGTCTACCATACCAGTGTCAGCCTTCCTAAGATCAGCTGTGCCTGCTATTAGGTATTCTGTACCTTTTACTATTCTCATCAAACACCAGTGTACTGTAGACTTTGTTTCTGCTAAAGACTTTAGTGATTTGCATCAGGTCGTTTCTGTGATCTCAAACTGCACTACCTGCTGTTCTTTTTCTTTGCAATCAGTAAATATTTTAAGAAAGACTTTCATTTGTTCTGTGTATCTGTTCCTGCATTCTGAGTTCCACACATACACCCATTCCCTCACAGAGTAACTAAGTCACAAGATGGAACTCACAGGAATAGTCAAAGCTTTAACACGACAATTGAATGCAGTAACTTAAACTGTGTGTGCATTACAGGATAATCAGAACAGATTAGAACAACAATTCCAAAGAACCCTGCAGGGTCCTACCTCCCCTGCATCAATGGCTAGTGCACCTGTATCAGAATCTTTCACAAGCAACATACCTGAACCTAGAGTGGCTTTACCTGAGAAATTTAATGGTGATCATTCCCAATTCCAGACTTTTATCACCTCTTGTCAGATTCTATTTTCTCTGCAACCTAAAACCTATCACTCAGATTTCATACGTGTATGCACTGTTATTTCCCTCCTCACTGGTGAACCACAGTTATGAGCTCATCAACTCTTTGTCACTCATAGTCCCATCCAATTTTTGCAAAATCTTGAGTCACAATATGAAGGTCCCTATAAGGCCTCTACTGCACAAGCAAGGATCCGTGCCCTTAAACAAGGCAAAAATGGTGTATAAGTGTTCCACACTTACAGCCTGGAATGATGCAGCTCTCCTAGATCAATTCCAGCTGGGCCTTTACAATATTTTAAAAGATGAACTAGCACGAGTAGGGGTTCCTAAGACCATTGAAAACCTGATCTTTCTGTCAATCCAGATCAACCACCATCTTAGGGAGAGGCGCATAAAAAAGGCTGCTACGTATAGCCCTCCACACAAGTGGTTTGTTCGTCCTCTGCCTTTACTATCACCAACCAACGCTTTTGAAGAACCTATGCAAATTGGAGGTGTCAAGGGTTCTCTCTCTGATGCTGGAAAGCAAAGAAGAAGATTATTAAATCTCTTTTTATACTGTGGAAAGCCTGGACATTTAGCCCGAGTGTACACCGCCAAGCCCAAGACTACTAGGGGTAAGTAACCTTTTCCCCTTTTGTCCATTGATCAAATGCCAAGATACTCAAAGGCTTATTGGTCCCTACTTCTCTCTTTAAAGTGCTATGATTGATTCAGGGGCCAGTGGATGCTTTTTGGACAGTCAATTAGCCCAAAGTCTGCAGATACCCAGTGTTAATTTCCCAATCAGTGTTACCACTCGTGGATCCTAGGATGCGCATAGTCCCACACGTTGTATCCCTTAGGATTTGGAAAAGAAAATGCCCAAATGTTCCCAAAGATAGTCTTGTTATTAGGAAACTATAGTGGCCGCTATTCTCAAAAACATGCACAAGATGATCTAAGACAAAGAGAAATAAAATGAAGGCGCCTCTTGGTGCAATAAAATTTCACAATGTAGAAATCTTTCCTCTATGTTGCTAATATTATACTTACAAGTGGAGCAGCACCAAACGACTGAGATCTCACAGTGACTCAGCTCACTAAACCAGGGTGTGGAGTCTGCTACTCTCAGCTGGGCTCAATCAGCCTCACAGGAATAATGATGTGAACACAAATGGTTTTAAACAAATAAAACACCATTTATTAAAAACATATTAAAATCTTATAGAGCTGAGAAGCATATCTAGCTCTTAAAACAGGTACGCAACGCGTTTCTCAGACTTGCTGGCTGTTTCCTCAGGGATAATCTGTTTTCTGTTCACATCTACCTAATAAAGGTTAACATAGCCAATCAAAATTGATCCAACTAACACACCCCTTTTTTATTAACTCCTTTGGTACTGCCTAAACATTTATATTTATATCACCAAACATACATTAATCAAACTGTTCAAAAACTATATATAAAAAAATAATAATATAAGCATTAGATAAATTGCATAAGATCAAAAACTATATAAACAATTCATATAAACATTATATAGATCACCTACTTGTTGCAACAAGCCATATAAAAAGGCTATATAAGCAATATATTGATTGCATATTAATTGCAATATAGTGATTCCTATATGTATCCAAATTTGGTCAATACCTGTCAATAATCGCAAATTGCAAAATAGTTTGACAGGAAACATAAGTTTGTGCACACATTTGAATAAATTCTAAATTGCAAAAAAGTTTAACAGGAAACATAAGTTTGTGCACACATTTGGACTTAGTGAATTAACAAAATAAAAATGATCCTATAGGGAATGTCACTATGCGTAAACTAGTGTCTTTCAACTTAAGATAACTAGATGTAAGATCTAAGAGGTTATAGTTATAAATTGAAAAGTAATGGAAAGGTAAAAACTGCTACAATTCCATGAGTGACCCAACTATGCAATATTGTATAAAGTGTCTTAGTACCAGCTTTGTATCTAAATTTCCATAATATATTCCAGATTGAGAAAAAAAAAATTGGACACAAAACATGTTTGTGCACACATTTGAATAAAGCCTAAATTACAAAAAAGTGCACATTTTCGGCTAGATTTAGAGTTTTGTGGCCAAAGGGGTGCGTTAGCTACGCAAGTTTTTTTTTCCTGCACCTTTTAAATAACGCTGGTATTTAGAGTTCTCTGAAGGGCTGCGTTAGGCTCCAAAAAGGGAGCGTAGAGGCATATTTACCGCCACTTCAACTCTAAATACCAGCGTTGCTTACGGTAGCGGCCAGCTGGAAAAACGTGCTTGTGCACGATTCCCCCATAGGAAACAATGGGGTAGTTTGAGCTGCAAAAAAAAAACGAACACCTGCAAAAAAGCAGCGTTCAGCTCCTAACGCAGCCCCATTGTTTCCTATGGGGAAACACTTCCTAAGTCTGCACCTAACACCTTAACATGAACCCCGAGTATAAACACCCCTAACCTTACACTTATTAACCCCTAATCTGCTGCCCCCGCTATCGCTGACCCCTGCGTATTATTATTAACCCCTAATCTGCCGCTCCGTACACTGCCGCCGCCTACATTATACCTATGTACCCCTAATCTGCTGCCCCTAACACCGCCGACCCCTATATTATATTTATTAACCCCTAATCTGCCCCCCCCAACGTAACCGCTACCTTACCTACACTTTTTAACCCCTTATCTGCCGACCGGACCTCGCCGCCACTATAATAAATGTATTAACCCCTAAACCGCCTCACTCCCGCCTCGCAAACCCTATAATAAATTTTATTAACCCCTAATTTGCCCTCCCTAACATCGCCGACACCTAACTTCAAGTATTAACCCCTAATCTGCCGACCGGACCTCGCCGCTACTCTAATAAATGTATTAACCCCTAAAGCTAAGTCTAACCCTAACCCTAACACCCCCCCTAAATTAAATATAATTTTAATCTAACGAAATAAATTATTTCTTATTAAATAAATTAATCCTACTTAAAGCTAAATACTTACCTGTAAAATAAATCCTAATATAGCTGCAATATAAATAATAATTATATTGTAGCTATTTTAGGATTTATATTTATTTTACAGGCAACTTTGTATTTATTTTAACTAGGTACAATAGCTATTGAATAGTTATTAACTATTTAATAGCTACCTAGTTAAAATAATTACAAAATTACCTGTAAAATAAATCCTAACCTAAGTTACAATTAAACTTAACACTACACTATCAATAAATAAATTAAATAAATTAACTACAATTACCTACAATTAAATCAACTAAACTAAATTACAAAAAAAAAACAAACACTAAATTACAAAAAAAAAAAAAAGATTACAAGAATTTTAAACTAATTACACCTACTCTAAGCCCCCTAAAAAAATAACAAAGCCCCCCAAAATAAAAAAATGCCCTACCCTATTCTAAAATAAAAAGTTAACAGCTCTATTACCTTACCAGCCCTTAAAAGGGCCTTTTGCGGGGCATGCCCCAAAGAAATCAGCTCTTTTGCCTGAAAAAAAACACCATACAATACCCCCCCAACATTACAACCCACCACACACATACCCCTAATCTAACCCAAACCCCCCTTAAAAAACCTAACACTAAGCCCCTGAAGATCTCCCTACCTTGTATTCACCCAGCCGGGTATCACCGATCCGTCCAGAAGAGGGTCCGAAGTCTTCATCCTATCCGGCCAGAAGAGGTCCTCCAGAGGCTCGGAAGTCTTCATCCAGGTGGCATCTTCTATCTTCTTCCATCCGGAGCGGAGCGGGTCCATCTTGAAGCAGCCGGCGCGGATCTATCCTCTTCTAATGACGTCCTAAGTCCGAATGAAGGTTCCTTTAAATGACATCATCCAAGATGGCGTCCCTCGAATTCAGAGTGAGCTCGCATTCTATTGGCTGTTCCGATCAGCCAATAGAATGCGAGCTTAATCTGATTGGCTGATTGAATCAGCCAATCCAATTGAACTTGAATCTGATTGGCTGATTCAATCAGCCAATCAGATTTTTCCTACCTTAATTCCGATTGGCTGATAGAATCCTATCAGCCAATCGGAATTCGAGGGACGCCATCTTGGATGACGTTATTTAAAGGAACCTTCATTCGGACTTAGGACGTCGTTAGAAGAGGATGGATCCGCGCCGGCTGCTTCAAGATGGACCCGCTCTGCTCCGGATGGAAGAAGATAGAAGATGCCGTCTGGATGAAGACTTCCGAGCCTCTGGAGGACCTCTTCTGGCCGGATAGGATGAAGACTTCGGACCCTCTTCTGGACGGATCGGTGATACCCGGCTGGGTGAATACAAGGTAGGGAGATCTTCAGGGGCTTAGTGTTAGGTTTTTTAAGGGGGGTTTGGGTTAGATTAGGGGTATGTGGGTGGTGGGTTGTAATGTTGGGGGGGGTATTGTATGTTTTTTTTCAGGCAAAAGAGCTGATTTCTTTGGGGCATGCCCCGCAAAAGGCCCTTTTAAGGGCTGGTAAGGTAATAGAGCTGTTAACTTTTTATTTTAGAATAGGGTAGGGCATTTTTTTTATTTTGGGGGGCTTTGTTATTTTTTTAGGGGGCTTAGAGTAGGTGTAATTAGTTTAAAATTCTTGTAATCTTTTTTTATTTTTTGTAATTTAGTGTTTTTTTTTTTTTGTATTTTAGTTTAGTTGATTTAATTGTAGGTAATTGTAGGTAGTTTAGTTAATTTGTTTATTGATAGTGTAGTGTTTGGTTTAATTGTAACTTACGTTAGGATTTATTTTACAGGTAATTTTGTAATTATTTTAACTAGGTAGCTATTAAATAGTTAATAACTATTTAATAGCTATTGTACCTAGTTAAAATAAATACAAAGTTGCCTGTAAAATAAATATAAATCCTAAAATAGCTAAGATATAATTATTATTTATATTGTAGCTATATTAGGGTTTATTTTACAGGTAAGTATTTAGCTTTAAATAGGAATAATTTATTTAATAAGATTTAATTTATTTCGTTAGATAAAAATTATATTTAACTTAGGGGGGTGTTAGTGTTAGGGTTAGACTTAGCTTTAGGGGTTAATACATTTATTAGAGTAGCGGCGAGGTCCGGTCGGCAGATTAGGGGTTAATACTTGAAGTTAGGTGTCAAAGATGTTAGGGAGGGCAGATTAGGGGTTAATACTATTTATTATAGGCTTTTTGAGGCGGGAGTGCGGCGGTTTAGGGGTTAATAAATTTATTATAGTGGCGGCGAGGTCCGGTCGGCAGATTAGGGGTTAATAAGTGTAGGTAAGGTAGCGGCGATGTTGGGGGGTCAGATTAGGGGTTAATAAATATTATGTAGGTGTCGGCAATGTTAGGGGCAGCCATTAGGGGTTAAAAAAATTTATTATAGTGGCGGCGATGTGGGGGGACCTCGGTTTAGGGGTACATAGGTAGTTTATGGGTGTTAGTGTACTTTAGAGCACAGTAGTTAAGAGCTTTATAAACCGGTGTTAGCCCATAAAGCTCTTAACTCCTGACTTTTTTCTGCGGCTGGAGTTTTGCCATTAGATTTCTAACGCTCACTTCAGCCAAGACTCTAAATACCGGCGTTAGGAAGATCCCATTGAAAAGATAGGATATGCAATTGGCGTAAGGGGATCTGCGGTATGGAAACGTCGCGTCTGGAAAGTGAGCGTTAGACCCTTTCCTGACAGACTCTAAATACCAGCGGGCGGTAAAAAGCAGCATTAGGAGCCCTTAACGCTGCTTTTGACGGCTAACGCCAAACTCTAAATCTAGGCGTATGGGATTTATCTGACTCCATAGCTCACATTATAAAAAAGCATATGACCATAACCAATGCTGCACCTATTGGGTTACCCTAGGTTCTTTGTCCTCAAAATGGGGACATATCTATATTCTCGTTGAGGCTGTCAGGGAACAAAGTGCCTATTTTATAGATCCAATTATGTTTCACCTTGACAGAGCTTCTGAAATCTATTATAACATCCCATTGGGGATATGCTTTTTAGAGGGGTAATTTTGAAATTACAACTAGTGACTTTATGTAGTGTGGTATAATGTCTAGAGACACGCGGCTAGATTTAGAGTTTTGTCGGTAAAGACCCGCGTAGCTAACGCTGCTTTTTTTCCCAGCGCACCCTTAAGACAACGCTGGTATTTAGAGTTGTCTGAGTGGCTGCGTTAGGCTCAGAAAAGGGAGCGTTGAGCAGAATTTACCTTCCCTTCAACTCTCAATACCAGCGTTGCCTACGGTAGCGGTGAGCTGGAAAAACGTGCTTGTGCACGATATCCCCATAGGAAACAATGGGGCTGATCTGGCTGGAAAAAAACCTAACACCTGAAAAAAAGCAGAGTTCAGCTCCTAACGCAGCCCCATTGTTTCCTATGGGGAAACACTCTCTAAGTCTGCACCTAACACCCTAACATGAACCCCGAGTCTAAACACCCCTAACCTTACACTTATTAACCCCTAATCTGCCGCCCCCGCTATCGCTGACACCTGCATTATATTATTAACCCCTAATCTGCCGCTCCGGACACCGCCGCAACCTACATTATAGCTATGAACCCCTAATCTGCTGCCCCTAACATCGCCGACACCTATATTATATTTATTACCCCCTAATCTGCCCCCCCAACGTCGCCGCTACCTAACTACACTTATTAACCCCTAATCTGCCGACCGGACCTCGCCGCCACTATAATAAATGTATTAACCCTTAAACTGCCGCACTCCCGCCTCGCAAACATTATAATAAATTTTATTAACCTCTAATCTGCCCTCCCTAACATCACCGCCACCTACCTACAATTATTAACCCCTAATCTCCCGCCAGCAACGTCGCCGCTACTATAATAAAATTATTAACTCCTAAACCTCACTCTAACCCTAACACCCCCCTAAGTTAAATATAATTTTAATTAAACGAAATAATATTCCTATAATTAAATAAATTATTACTTTGGGGCAATGCCCCGCAAAAAGCCCTTTTAAGGGCTGGTAAAAGAGCTGATTACTTTTGTAATTTAGAATAGGGTAGGGCATTTTTTTATTTTGGGGGGATTTTTTATTTTATTAGGGGGCTTAGATTAGGTGTAATTAGTTTAAACTTCTTGTAATATTTTTTTATTTTTTGTAATTTAGTGTGTTTTTTTTGTATTATAGATTAGTTTCTTTAATTGTATTTTAGTTTAGCTAATTGTAGTTTATTTATTTAATTAATTTAATGATAGTGTAGTGTTAGGTGTATTTTGTAACTTAGGTTAGGATTTATTTTACAGGTAATTTTGTACTTATTTTAACTAGGTAGCTATTAAATAGTTATTAACTATTTAAAAGCTATTGTACCTAGTTAAAATAAATACAAAGTTGCCCGTAAAATAAATATAAATCCTAAAATAGCTACAATGTAACTATTAGTTATATTGTAGCTATATTAGGGTTTATTTTACAGGTAAGTATTTAGTTTTAAATAGGATTAATTTATTTAATTATAGAAATATTATTTTGTTTAATTAAAATTATATTTAACTTAGGGGGGTGTTAGGGTTAGGGTTAGAGTTAGGTTTAGGGGTTAATAATGTTATTATAGTAGCGGCGATGTTGCGGGCGGGAGATTAGGGGTTAATAATTGTAGGTAGGTGGCAGCGATGTTAGGGAGGGCAGATTAGTGGTTAATAAAATTTATTATAGTGTTTGTGAGGCGGGAGTGCGGCGGTTTAGGGGTTAATACATTTATTATAGTGGCGGCGAGGTCCGGTCGGCAGATTAGGGGTTAATAAGTGTAGTTAGGTAGCGGCAACGTTGGGGGGGCAGATTAGGGGTTAATAAATATAATGTAGGTGTCGGCGATGTTAGGGGCAGCAGATTAGGGGTTCATAGCTATAATGTAGGTGGCGGCGGTGTCCGGTCGGCAGATTAGGGGTTACAAATTTTTATTAGAGGGTTGGCGATGTGGGGGGGGCCTCGGTTTAGGGGTACATAGGTAGTTTATGGGTGTTAGTTTACTTTATAGCACAGTAGTTAGGAGCTTTATATTCCGGCGTTAGCCCATAAAGCTCTTAACTACTGACTTTTTTTGTCGGTAGGAGTCTTGTCGGTAGAGACTCTACCGCTCAGTTCTTCCAAGACTCCAAATACCAGCGTTAGGCAAATCCCATAGAAAAGATAGGATACGCAATTGGCGTAAGGGGATCTGTGGTAGCCTGGAGTCGGGGAACGGAAGTGAGCGGTAGACCCTTTCGTGCCTGACTCTAAATACCAGCGGGTGGTAAAAAGCAGCGTTAGGACCCCTTAACGCTGCTTTTGACGGCTAACGCCAAACTCTAAATCTAGCCGACTGTGTTTTATTGATTTTTTTTTATAACATTCTGGTACTGTTTGCCCCATCTTACGCTGACTTTTCTAGTCGTTCTACCCAAATATTGGATCCCACAGGAACAAGATAACAAATATATAACATAACTGGAGCTGCAAGTGAGCCTACTCTTTATGTTGAAGGTCTCCCCTGTTTTATGTGAGATAACGGACGTGGCACCATGGGTGACAAATTTGCACATATTGCAGCGTTTACATAGAAACATAGAATTTGATGGTAGATAAGAACCAAAAAGGCCCATCAAGTCTACCCATATTATATGTTACTTTTTCCTTTAGGATAGCCTTATGCATGTCCCATCAAGTCTACACATATTACATGTTACTTTTTCCTTAGGATAGCCTTATGCATGTCCCAGGCATTTTTAAATTCCTTTACAGTCTCTGGCCTAGATTTGGAGTTTGGTGGTAGCCGTGAAAACCAGCGTTAGAGGCTCCTAACGCTGGTTTTAGGCTACCTCCGGTATTTGGAGTCAGTCAAAAAAGGGTCTAACGCTCACTTTTCAGCCGCGACTTTTCCATACCGCAGATCCCCTTACGTCAATTGCGTATCCTATCTTTTCAATGGGATCTTTCTAACTCCGGTATTTAGAGTCGTGTCTGAAGTGAGCGTTAGAAATCTAACGACAAAGCTCCAGCCGCAGAAAAAAGTCAGTAGTTAAGAGCTTTCTGGGCTAACGCCGGTTCATAGAGCTCTTAACTACTGGGCTCTACAGTACACTAACACCCATAAACTACCTATGTACCCCTAAACCGAGGTCCCCCCACATCGCCGACACTCGATTAAATTTTTTAACCCCTAATCTGCCGACCGCCACCTACGTTATCCTTATGTACCCCTAATCTGCTGCCCCTAACACCGCCGACCCTATATTATATTTATTAACCCCTAACCTGCCCCCCACAACGTCGCCGCCAGCTACCTACACGTATTAACCCCTAATCTGCCGTCCGCACGCCGCCGCCAGCTACATTATAGCTATGTACCCCTAATCTGCTGCCCTAACATCGCCGACCCCTATATTATATTTATTAACCCCTAATCTGCCCTCCCTAACATCGCCGACACCTAACTTCAATTATTAACCCCTATTCGAATCTCGCCGCTATTCTAATAAATGTATTAACCCCTAAAGCTAAGTCTAACCCTAACACTAACACCCCCCTAAGTTAAATATAATTTAAATCTAACGAAATTAATTAACTCTTATTAAATAAATTATTCCTATTTAAAGCTAAATACTTACCTGTAAAATAAATCCTAATATAGCTACAATATAAATTATAATTATATTATAGCTATTTTAGGATTAATATTTATTTTACAGGTAACTTTGTATTTATTTTAACCAGGTACAATAGCTATTTAATAGTTAAGAACTATTTAATAGCTAAAATAGTTAAAATAATTACAAAATTACCTGTAAAATAAATCCTAACCTAAGTTACAATTAAACCTAACACTACACTATCAATAAATTAATTAAATACAATACCTACAAATAACTACAATGAAATAAACTAACTAAAGTACAAAAAATAAAAAAGAACTAAGTTACAAAAAATAAAAAAATATTTACAAACATAAGAAAAATATTACAACAATTTTAAACTAATTACACCTACTCTAAGCCCCCAAATAAAATAACAAAGCCCCCCAAAATAAAAAATGCCCTACCCTATTCTAAATTACTAAAGTTCAAAGCTCTTTTACCTTACCAGCCCTGAACAGGGCCCTTTGCGAGGCATGCCCCAAGAAGTTCAGCTCTTTTGCCTGTAAAAAAAAACATACAATACCCCCCCCCAACATTACAACCCACCACCCACATACCCCTAATCTAATCCAATCAGCCAATCGGATTGAACTTGATTCTGATTGGCTGATTCTATCAGCCAATCAGAATATTCCTACCTTAATTCCAATTGGCTGATAGAATCCTATCAGCCAATCGGAATTCGAGGGACGCCATCTTGGATGACGTCATTTAAATGAACCGTCATTCGTCGTTCAGTCGTCGGTCAGGATGGATGTTCCGCGTCGGAGGTCTTCAGGATGCTGCCGCTCCGCTCCGGATGGATGACGATAGAAGATCCCGCTTGGATGTAGACTTCAATCGGATGGAAGACCTCTTCTGCCCCGCTTGGATGAAGACTTCTACCGGATGGAGGACCTCTTCTTGCTCCGCTTGGATGAAGAATTTGGCTCGGCTGGGTGAAGACGACTCAAGGTAGGGAGATCTTCAGGGGCTTAGTGTTAGGTTTATTTAAGGGGGGTTTGGGTTAGATTAGGGGTATGTGGGTGGTGGGTTGTAATGTTGGGGGGGGGTATTGTACGTTTTTTTTTACAGGCAAAAGAGCTGAACTTCTTGGGGCATGCCCCGCAAAGGGCCCTGTTCAGGGCTGGTAAGGTAAAAGAGCTTTGAACTTTAGTAATTTAGAATAGGGTAGGGCATTTTTTTATTTTGGGGGGGCTTTGTTATTTTATTAGGGGGCTTAGAGTAGGTGTAATTAGTTTAAAATTGTTGTAATATTTTTCTTATGTTTGTAAATATTTTTTTTATTTTTTGTAACTTAGTTCTTTTTTATTTTTGTACTTTAGTTAGTTTATTTCATTGTAGTTATTTGTAGGTATTGTATTTAATTAATTTATTGATAGTGTAGTGTTAGGTTTAATTGTAACTTAGGTTAGGATTTATTTTACAGGTAATTTTGTAATTATTTTAACTATTTTAGCTATTAAATAGTTCTTAACTATTTAATAGCTATTGTACCTGGTTAAAATAAATACAAAGTTACCTGTAAAATAAATATTAATCCTAAAATAGCTATAATATAATTATAATTTATATTGTAGCTATATTAGGATTTATTTTACAGGTAAGTATTTAGCTTTAAATAGGAATAATTTATTTAATAAGAGTTAATTAATTTCGTTAGATTTAAATTATATTTAACTTAGGGGGGTGTTAGTGTTAGGGTTAGACTTAGCTTTAGGGGTCAATACATTTATTAGAATAGCGGTGAGCTCCAGTCGGCAGATTAGGGGTTAATAATTGAAGTTAGGTGTCGGCGATGTTAGGGAGGGCAGATTAGGGGTTAATACTATTTATTATAGGGTTAGTGAGGCGGATTAGGGGTTAATAACTTTATAATAATAGCGGTGCGGTCCGCTCGGCAGATTAGGGGTTAATAAGCGTAGGCAGGTGGAGGCGACGTTGTGGGGGGCAGATTAGGGGTTAATAAATATAATATAGGGGTCGGCGGTGTTAGGGGCAGCAGATTAGGGGTACATAGGGATAATGTAAGTAGTGGCGGTTTACGGAGCGGCAGATTAGGGGTTAAAAATAATATACAGGGGTCAGCGATAGCGGGGGCGGCAGATTAGGGGTTAATAAGTGTAAGGCTAGGGGTGTTTAGACTCGTGGTACATGTTAGGGTGTTAGGTGCAGACGTAGGAAGTGTTTCCCCATAGACAACAATGGGGCTGCGTTAGGAGCTGAACGCGGCTTTTTTGCAGGTGTTAGGTTTTTTTTCAGCTCAAACAGCCCCATTGTTTCCTATGGGGGAATCGTGCACAAGCACGTTTTTGAGGCTGGCCGCGTCCGTAAGCAACTCTGGTATCGAGAGTTGCAGTTGCGTTAAATATGCTCTACGCTCCTTTTTTGGAGCCTAACGCTGACATTCTGTGGACTCTCAATACCAGAGTTATTTTAAAGGTGCGGCCAGAAAAAAGCCGGCGTTAGCTACGCGGGTCGTTAACGACAAAACTCTAAATCTAGCCGTCTGTGTTTACCACCTCAAATGGAAGTTTATTCCATGAATCCACCACCCTTTCTGTAAAAAAATGCTTCCTCGAATTTCTCCTGAATCGGCTACCCCCTAACTTTAGATTGTGACCCCTTGGCATTTATTTTTTTGTGAAAAATGCTTTCAGCTTCTATTTTATTAAGTCCCTTCATATATTTGAAGGTTTCTATCATGTCACCTCTTTCCCTTCTATCCTCTAAACTATACATATTTAGATCATAGTCTTTCTTTGTACGTTTTATATTTTAGACCATGTACCATTTAGTAGCCCTCCTTTGGACAGCTTCTAGTTTATTTACTGTGTGACTGCACATCTAAAACAGCCAACTCTCAATGTTCTACTATTTCTATTGGAATTATTGTGTGCAAGTTTCCTTGTATTCATCACCACTTTGCTAGGGGCCAGTCCTTGCTTGATGGTGGGTGCCCTTTTGAAAACCATTTTTGGTTTTGCCTCTAATATCTCTTTTAGTATAGGATCTCTTTGCAACAGGGCCCAATGTTTGTTGATAACATTTTTTTAAATCAAAGATTTTTATTGAGGCAATACAAGAAAAAGAAAGAACATGAACATAATATACATTTTGTGTCAATTTGGGAAATTTTGCATACAAGACATTGTTTATCCATTGGACAATGAAACCTCTACATATAAAATAATAAAGAAATCGTAATTCAAATATTATATGTGTATCTCACCAAAAGAACATAATGAATGTAGAGGACATTGTGTGCAAGTACAAAATCAAATACATATAATCAAGCATTACCTCTTTTTTCCTTTTGTTTCCTATATAAACGCATAAGAAAGTGATAGAATTTAAACAACCCAAAAAACTTATACTTCTTATAGAATGATACATTAATTATAAGATAAGTGTATTTATTATCTGAAATTTACAAATTATAGGGAGTCATAACAAGTTGCTCCTACTGGATATACGTAAATGGAGGGCAAAGTGCCTCATTTTCTCAATAGACAGAAGCTCAGAGCAACTTATGACAAAAAGATATCAACAGCGGATAAATACCGCTTATTTGTCCGCCTAAAGCAAGGGTGGACAGTAGCTAAAAGTGAGGGTGGGGGGGCGGAGCCATAAGTTATGTTGGCTGAGCCCCTCTCCTGGGGAAATGTCAGCTGTAGACGATGTGGGAAAAAGGAAAAGGGGTATGACCCGCAGGCAACCTGTACCGGCGGGAAAGGAAGGAGAAGGGCCCAACAGTTAGTAGAGATGTAGGGAGGGGGAGGAGGACATGTACCTCTAGTTGCAGTTTGCGTATTAATTTGTGCGGTATTCGTGTCTCCATGATGAAAATAAAGTAGCTTACCCATATAATAAGAAAATATAGCTTACAGTTACGTAGTAGCAGTTCTCCTGAAAGAAAAACAATATAAAATATGTTCTACAATCATTTGGGCTTGGGAATAGCCAACAACAATCAGCGGGTAAGAATCGCTTAAAGTAAAAGTTATTGGGCTAGAATATATAGGGAAAGGGAGGGAAAGATAACCGTATAATAGTCATTCATAGTGAGGTGAGTGGAGGGACAGGGCTTTCAAATCTAGGAAAGTGTAATAGCACTAGGAGTTAGATAGGGTCAAATAGTATACATAATGGTGTAAGTTCTGAGGTGTATGTCTCTCTTAATGGGTAACAGGAAAGGGAGAAGCAAAGTCTAAACAAGGTTTCAAAGCTAGCACTATATGACTTGGCGTTTAGCTATGATAAATACAAAGGACTAAATGAATAATAAAATTATAGCAACAAATAGATAGTAGCATTGCACTGAGATCAGTACTCCTTACACCGTACAATGGTTATGCTATTGTACTGTCAGATACACCTAGAAATAAGCTGTGCAAAGTAAATGTATAGTAAATCAAACAATAATTATGCGGTTATGAAAAGGGAACCTTTAAATACAAGATATAGATCCACCTGTTATGAACTAGTCTCTAGGTTACCTCCGCTATAAGAATTCTACACTATGGCAACTTTAAACCTATCGCTTGCTCATGAGGATATATGTGGAACCCTATAACAATATTAATAAAAACTTCTGTAGTTAGCAATATACTAAGAAATATATGAATTGCAATTGGATTGTCCCTATTTGTAACAGGTCTACACATACTTAAGAGGCAACGAGCCCCCAGGTAGCCCAGAAAGGGTGACACATATTCTACGGGAGCTGAATCAGAAAGATGTGAGGAGATTTTATGATAGACTTTAGGGCTAGACATCATGTAGTACTGCAAATAACAGCTAATTGAATAACCACATATCCCCATCGTCAATGAAGTAGTAAATAACCATTTAACTGGAGAACACAACATAATTATATGGTCATTTAACAGCCTTCATGCCTGTAGTGAGCTATACAAGCATATTTAAATATGTAAAAGTTATAGACTGACTCTCAAGCCCATACTAGCCTCAAATCTAGGCATCTGCGACAACATATTAAATAAAAAAATAAGAAAACTTGAGCTAAGTGATAAAGAGTTATGTGACTACATTCTCTGCATAAAACCAATTTGAGTGAACAGTGCTTCCATAATAAATATCTAGAATTGCACCCGTTTTCTATCAGGCTGGTTGGGAGATAAACTATTAAGCAGGAGGAGGGGGGCTATATATAATTGCAGTCTTTGCATGTGCGTGAGGTCTCATTGCTGCATGGGCTAAGATCAGACTCGACACAATGGAAAATATATGAACCCTCACGTGATAACAATTGTTGCCTCTTAACTTATCTATCAGCTGTAGGATGCTTGGAGTTAAGCATAGAGCATATAGTAATGAAGTCTCCAATTAGTAAAATGAGCAACATGAGAGAGAATGATAGACATGACAGGACCTCTTAGTGCAGTAGGGTAGAAACTCAATATATACGTAAGACAATCATGTCCAGACAAATCAGGGTAAGACATTACTATCTGGAACAATAAATGGCTATGTGACAACATTACCTCAAATTGGGCTCTCCTGAGTATAACTAGGGTCATCAAGGCAAAATGTAAATACATAGACAACATTTGAGCGAGCTAAACACCATTGATAACCCAGTAATCATGTCACCAGCAAAATTGTTATCTAGCCCTGCCCTTACAGCTAAGATTACAAATACTTTTCACTTGAGGGGGCATCCTTTTAGTATAGCAGTGAGTTGTAATTGATATGAGTGGGGTTTAGCAAGTCCCATTTTTAAAGCCATGGCATAACTATCTTATATGAATTAGGAGCAGGCAGGGGGTACAGTACAACAGCATCTCAGGGGAGTTATAATAGACAGAACAATATAAAACCCTATAGGACTATGCACCACCTACTACATATCAGGGTTAACACAGGCTGATAAAAGACAAATAGAAGTGTACTTAACTCAAACCCAGTAAATACAAAGAGGCTTGTATGACGTAGCTAACTTATTGATAGACACTGTATATAAACTTAAATATTTAACATGACACTAAATAAACTAGTATTCAATGAACAGCATAAGATTAAACTGTAGATAGAAGAGGCAACTTCAGGTATTCTGGGGTTAACTCTGATTGTAACATGTTAGGATTAGGTGTTTAAGACATAAACCAGCTAACTAACTGGTACCAATAATGAACTGAACTATGGACCTATACGATTAAAAATTGGTTCAACAAAAACATGGAATATTCAGGTAGATATATAATACTAATACCATAACATAAGTAGTAAGTTATGAACACATAGTGCAATTTAACTTAGATAAAGTCCCAGATAAAACATTAACCCACACCGAGTCTGAGTTGTGGCAGTGGGACCTCCGTTAAATAGTCTAACATACAAGGCAAATCTACACATTTGGTATGGAGTTGGAGTTGTGGCAGTGGGACCTCCGTTGAATAGTCTGACATACAAGGCAAATCTACACATTTGGTATGGAGCTTCTGCTTCGACAGGCTAATGCCAGTAACCATTAATTGTTTGGTATCAGAAAGCCTGCTGGAGCGGTATTCTCTCTCTGACTCCCAAGCTGCTCTTATGACCTCACTGGTGAGTTTGCGATGTCTATGATAAACAGAACCATGATCTGTGGAAGTTCCCAGGTGTCGGTCCGACCCCAGGAAATCAGTAGCGCCGTAGTCTCCTAACTCAACACCCCCGACATTCCTGGCTGCTCGATCCCCAATGCAAGCATTCTCCCGGTCAGCTTCAGGTATATTTACCATGCCTAGATCTGAAGCAGAGGGTGTAGGAGTCCGTGATGTGTGTCTCCCGGTATGCACAGGCTTATCTTCTCTCATAGATGGGCTCAAACTTGTTTGCGCTTCCCCTAGCAGCTCCTCAGCTGCAGCATGCTTCTGCAGTGTAAAAATGGCCGCCTCCACGTGTGCGCCCTGAACTATACGCCTGAGATCTTCGAAACCTGCAGACATCTTTTGATCCAATTCTGATAACAGGTTGAGAATAGCGATACTTGCTTCCTCCATGGCTAGATATGTAGGACGTGTCAGAGGTGTACAAGTTATTGCTGTAACTTATTTGCTGGTCCGGTATTATTTAGCTGAACTCTGTGGCCCCCAATGCTCCGGGTCTGGATCCTTCTGCGTTGTTAATCAAGCACAAAATCTGGCCATAGCTATCGAAACCATCGCCTACAGATAGTTAGAGGCTTAACTGTCCATAAAACGTTCTTAAATAAGAGTAAGAAAGTATTTTTATGTTAATATTTATACACGGGGTAGCAGAGCTAAGAAAAAACACATCTTTCCCCGCTGCTGGCTGACTCCGCCCCCCTGTTGATAACATTTTTAATTGCCAAATGATTAGAATTATAGTTAGTTATGAATAATGGCTGGTTACTAAATTTATCAGCTGTCATTTTCTGAGAGGCTTTTTTATTTGTATCAAGTAATTCCTCCCTTCTGAGAATTCTTGCTCTTTCATAGCCAGAGGCAACCAAATCCTCGGGATAAACCTTTTTTTTTTTTTTTTTAAATTCTGATTGTGTATTGTACATATCCAATTCAGTGCAATTCCTTTTGATGCAACGGAATTGGCTGTATGGGACATTCCGTTTCCAGCTTTTTAAATGGTTGCTGTTGAAATAAAAAAAAATCACTCTCCCATTGGTCCCCCATGACAATTGTACATCCAAAAAATAAATTGTGCGTGTTTGTATATTGGATGTAAATTTGAAACCAAAATGGTTATTATTAATGTATTCCACAAAATATTTGGCAGTATCCAGAGATCCCCTCCATATAAAGATCAAGTTGTCAATATAACGGCCATAGAATACCAGGTTCGCTTCCCACTTAAGATCATAAATGTAATGATCTTCAAACATTCCCATTTGCAAATTTGTCACCCATGGTGCCTCGTCCGTTATCTCACATAAAACAGGGGAGACCTTCAACATAAAGAGTAGGCTCACTTGCAGCTCCAGTTATGTTATATATTTGCTATCTTGTTCCTGTGGGATCCAATATTTGGGTAGAACGACTAGAAAAGTCAGAGTAAGATAGGGCGAACATTACCGGAATGTTATAAAAAAATCATTAAAACATAGTGTGTCTAGACATTATACCACACTGCATAACATCACTAGTTGTAATTTCAAAATTACCCCTCTAAAAAGCATATCCCCAATGGGATGTTATAATAGATTTCAGAAGCTCTGTCAAGGTGAAACATAATTGGATCTATAAAATAGGCACTTTGTTCCCAGACGGCCTCAATGAGAATATAGATATGTCCCCATTTTGAGGACAAAGAACCTAGGGTAACCCAATAGGTGCAGCATTGGTTATGGTGATATACTTTTTTATAATGTGAGCTATAGAGTCAGATAAATCACATAATGTGCACTTTTTGTAATTTAGGATTTATTTAAATGTGTGCACAAACTTATGTTTCCTGTCTCACTTTTTTTTTTCTTTTTTTTTTTCAATCTGGAATATATTATGGAATTTAGATACAAAGCTGGTACTAAGACACTTTATACAATAGTGCATAGTTGGGTCACTCATGGAATTGTATCAGTTTTTACCTTTCCCTTACCTTTCAATTTATAACTTTAACCTCTTAGATCTTACATCTAGTTATCTTAAAGGGATATTCCAGCCAAAATTGGAAACCACATGGGTGCATTTCGATATTAAACAGAAGCAATTTTGTAATCTACATGCATTAGCAAAAATGCTTCTAATAAAAGCTATAGCTGTTTCAAAAGTGTATTTAAGTATGCACCGTGCACCAGCATTTTAAACACAGCACTTGCTCAGAGAGCTTAAGGTGCTTGTACCATCTGGTAATGACTCAATTTGTTAATTGCTGACATGATACAAGCCCCAGTGATGAACTGATCAGCTGCAATAATTAAAATGTGGGTGCAGTAACAATATCTAGCTATGCTTCACATGCACGTGCAGAGAAAAATGTTAACACTAAAACAGTGATAACTTTTACTAGAAGCATTTTTGCTAATACATTTATATTGCAAATATGTTCCTATTCAAAGATGTAATTAATCTATGTGCATTTAAATTTTGACTGGAATATCCATTTAAGTTGAAAGACGTTAATTTACACATAGAGGCCCATTTATCAAGCTCCGAATGGAGCTTGTGGGCCCGTGTTTCTGCAGGCTCGCCAGAAACAGCAGTTATGAAGCAGCGGTCTAAAGACGGCTGCTCCATAACCCTGTCCGCCTGCTCTGAGCAGGCGGACAGAGATCACCACAATTCAACACGATCAAGTACGATCGGGTTAATTGATTGGCCGTTAATCTGCAGGGGGCGGTGTTGCACCAGCAGCTCACAAGAGCTGCTGGTTCAATGCTGAATACAGAGACCGTATTGCTCGCCGTATTCAGCGAGGTCTGTCGGACCTGATCCGCACTGTCAGATCAGGTCCGACAGACCTTTAATAAATAGGCCTCATAGTGACATTCCCCATAGGATAATTATAATTGTTCATTCACTAAAGTCTATAACTGCAAACCCTTTTTTTTCTTTCTTTTTTTCAAATGTGTGCACAAACTTATGTTTCCTGTCAAATGTTTTTGTAATTTAGGATTTATTCAAATGTGTGCATAAACTTATGTTTCCTGGCAAACTGTTTTGCAATTTAGGATTTATTCAAATGTGTGCACAAACTTATGTTTCCCGTCAAACTTTTTTTCTAATTTAGGATTTATTCAAATGTGTGCACAAACTTATGTTTCCTGTCAAACGTTTTTGTAATTTAGGATTTATTCAAATGTGTGCACAAACTTATGTTTCCTGTCAAACATTTTTGTAATTTAGGATTTATTCAAATGTGTGCACAAACTTATGTTTCCTGTCAAACGTTTTTGTAATTTAGGATTTATTCAAATGTGTGCACAAACTTATGTTTCCTGTCAAACTTTTTTGTAATTTAGGATTTATTAAAATGTGTGCACAAACTTATGTTTCCTGTCAAACTTTTTTGTAATTTAAGATTTATTAAAATGTGCGCATAAACTTATGTTTCCTGGCAAACTGTTTTGCAATTTAGGATTTATTCAAATGTGTGCACAAACTTATGTTTCCTGTCAAACTTTTTTGCAATTTAGGATTTATTCAAATGTGTGCACAAACTTATGTTTCCCGTCAAACTTTTTTTCTAATTTAGGATTTATTCAAATTTGTGCACAAACTTATGTTTCCGGTCAAACTTTTTTGTAATTTAGGATTTATTCAAATGTGTGCACAAACTTATGTTTCCTGTCAAACTTTTTTGCAATTTAGGATTTATTCAAATGTGTGCACAAACTTATGTTTCCCGTCAAACTTTTTTTCTAATTTAGGATTTATTCAAATTTGTGCACAAACTTATGTTTCCGGTCAAACTTTTTTGTAATTTAGGATTTATTCAAATGTGTGCACAAACTTATGTTTCCAGTCAAATTTGTTGTAATTTAGGATTTATTCAAATGTGTGCACAAACTTATGTTTCCTGTCAAACTTTTTTGTAATTTAGGATTTATTCAAATGTGTGCACAAACTTATGTTTTCTGTCAAACTTTTTTGTAATTTAGGATTTATTCAAATGTGTGCACAAACATGTTTCCTGTCAAACTTTTTTGCAATTTAGGATTCATTCAAATGTGTGCACAAACTTATGTTTCCCGTCAAACTTTTTTGTAATTTAGGATTTATTCAAATGTGTGCACAAACTTATGTTTCCAGTCAAACTTTTTTGTAATTTAGGATTTATTCGAATGTGTGCACAAACTTATGTTTCCTGTCAAACGTTTTTGTAATTTAGGATTTATTCAAATGTGTGCACAAACTTATGTTTCCTGTCAAACGTTTTTGTAATTTAGGATTTATTCAAATGTGTGCACAAACTTATGTTTCCTGTCAAACTTTTTTGTAATTTAGGATTTATTAAAATGTGTGCACAAACTTATGTTTCCTGTCAAACGTTTTTGTAATTTAGGATTTATTCAAATGTGTGCACAAACTTATGTTTCCTGTCAAACTTTTTTGTAATTTAGGATTTATTAAAATGTGTGCACAAACTTATGTTTCCTGTCAAACTTTTTTGTAATTTAAGATTTATTAAAATGTGCGCATAAACTTATGTTTCCTTGCAAACTGTTTTGCAATTTAGAATTTATTCAAATGTGTGCACAAACTTATGTTTCCCGTCAAACTTTTTTTCTAATTTAGGATTTATTCAAATTTGTGCACAAACTTATGTTTCCGGTCAAACTTTTTTGTAATTTAGGATTTATTCAAATGTGTGCACAAACTTATGTTTCCTGTCAAACTTTTTTGCAATTTAGGATTTATTCAAATGTGTGCACAAACTTATGTTTCCCGTCAAACTTTTTTTCTAATTTAGGATTTATTCAAATTTGTGCACAAACTTATGTTTCCGGTCAAACTTTTTTGTAATTTAGGATTTATTCAAATGTGTGCACAAACTTATGTTTCCTGTCAAACTTTTTTGCAATTTAGGATTTATTCAAATGTGTGCACAAACTTATGTTTCCCGTCAAACTTTTTTTCTAATTTAGGATTTATTCAAATTTGTGCACAAACTTATGTTTCCGGTCAAACTTTTTTGTAATTTAGGATTTATTCAAATGTGTGCACAAACTTATGTTTCCAGTCAAATTTGTTGTAATTTAGGATTTATTCAAATGTGTGCACAAACTTATGTTTCCTGTCAAACTTTTTTGTAATTTAGGATTTATTCAAATGTGTGCACAAACTTATGTTTTCTGTTAAACTTTTTTGTAATTTAGGATTTATTCAAATGTGTGCACAAACATGTTTCCTGTCAAACTTTTTTGCAATTTAGGATTCATTCAAATGTGTGCACAAACTTATGTTTCCCGTCAAACTTTTTTGTAATTTAGGATTTATTCAAATGTGTGCACAAACTTATGTTTCCAGTCAAACTTTTTTGTAATTTAGGATTTATTCGAATGTGTGCACAAACTTATGTTTCCTGTCAAACTTTTTTGTAATTTAGGATTTTTATCAGGTATTGACCACTTTGGATACATATAGGATTCACTATGTTGCAATTAATTATGCAATTAATATATTGTTTATATAGCCTTTTCATATGGCTTGTTGCAACAAGTAGGTGATCTATATAATGTTTATATGAATTGTTTATATGGTTTTTGAACTTATGCAATCTATCTAATGCTTATATTTTTTTTATATATAGTTTTTGAACAGTTTGATTAATGTATATATAAATATACATGTTTTAGGCAGTACCAAAGGAGTAAATGAAAAAAGAGGTGTGTTAGTTGGATCAATTTTGATTGGCTATGTTAACCTTTATTAGTTAGATGTGAACAGAAAACAGATTATGCCTGAGGAAACAGCCAGCAAGGCTGAGAAACGCGTTGCGTACCTGTTTTATGAACTAGATATGCTTATCAGCTCTAAAAGATTTTAATATGTTTTAAAAAAAATTGTGTTTTATTTGTTTAAAATCATTTGTGTTCACACCATTATTCCTGTGAGGCTGATTGAGCCCAGCTGGGAGTAGCAGACTCTACACCCTGGTTCAGTGAGCTGAGACACTGTGCTTCTCCACTTGTGAGTATATTATTTGCCACATAGAGTATGTAAATAATTCTACATTGTGAAATTGTATTGCACCAAGAGACGCCTTCTTTTTATTTGTCTTTGTCTTAGATACCCAGTGTTGCTAAAGAAAAAACAATTCATGCACAGCTCATTGATGGGTCACCATTGAATACTGACCCAATCATAAGAGAAACCATTTTCTTATTGTTCATAATTGGACCCGGACATCAGGAGAATATGATCTTTGACTTAGTAACTTCTCCAGTGTTTCCTTTGGTGCTTGGTCTTCCCTGTTTGCAAAGACATAATCTGTTAATCAACTGGGAAATCAGAACCGTACACTTTAAATCCCAATTTTGCCTTCAGTACTGTCTTAAGTCTCTCATCAATGCTACCCTCCAACCCGAGACACCAGTAAAACCTCCTGTTCAAATACCAGAGATGTATCAGGGATTGATGTACTTGAAAAGAAAGGAGCTGATACTCTTCCTCCTCATAGGGAATTTGATTGCCCAATTGATCTCCTCCCTGGAGCTCCAATACCCTTTGGGAGCATTTATCCATTATCTGAACCTGAGTTAAAAGTGTTAAAAGAATATATTAAAGAAAATCTTCAGAAGGGGTTTATCAAACCATCCAAGTCACCTCCTGGGGCTGGCATATTTTTTGTCAGCAAAAAGGATGGAGGACTTCACCCATGCATAGACTACAGGGACCTCAACGCCATTATCATCAAAAACAAATATCCATTACCACTTATTTCAGAACTTATGGATTGACACAGATCAGCAGTTATCTTCAGTAAAATTGATCTAAGAGGTGCTTATAACCTTGTATGAAGAGGAGATGAGTGAAAAAACTGCCTTTCGTTCATGTTACGGGCACAATGAATACACTGTGATACCCTTCGGTCTGTGCAACGCCCCTGCTACTTGCCAGAGGTTTGTCAATGACATCTTCTGTGATATCCTGGATATTTTTGTAGTAGCTCACCTTGATAATATTCTCATTTACTCCTCTTCTGTGCAACAACATTATTATCATGTGAAAACTGTGTTGTCCCGTCTAAGAAGCAACAGTCTATATGCTAAACTGGAGAAATGCATCTTAAATACTACCTCAGTTGAATTCCTAGGTTTCATCTTAACATCTGGAAAAATTTGTATGGACAACGTTTTGTGGGCTTTGCAAATGTTTACAGAAAGTTTATAAGGAACTTTTCTCATGTTATCCAACCCATTACAGCCCTTACTAAGAAGACTGTTAAATTTTATTGGACCGACAAAGCACAACTTGTTTTTTTTTTACGTCCTCACCCATCTTAGTTTTACCTGAACCACGACAGCCCTTCTTTGTCGAAGTTGATGCCTCTGAAACAGCCATTGGAGCAGTATTATCTCAAAGACCTGGTGACAAGATTACCTTCATACTGTGGTTTTCCTGTCTCGAGTTCTCTCCCCAGCAGAATGAAACTATGATGTTGGGGATAGAGAACTACTTGCCCTAAAAACAGCATTTGAGGAACGGAGACATCTACTGGATGGGGCTGATCACCCCATTACTGTGTTCACAGACCATAGAAATCTAAAATATTTACGTACAGCTTGCAGACTCAGAGCCAGACAAGCCCGATGGGCACTCTTCTTCAGTTTCCTTATCACATATCGACCTGGAGCCAAGAATGGTAAAGTATATGTCTTGTCCCATATTGGAGAAACAGAGAAGACAGAATCTGAGCAAACTACTATCCTACATCCAGAACACTTTTTAGCGAATAAAGCCTCTTTATGGGACACTATTCATCAACAGACTCCAAAACCTGAAGATACCCCTAGTTCTTCAGAAGAAACTATTCAACATCCAGAGTTCCAGATTCAGTATAGCAAAGTAGTAGTACCATCCTCCGTTGTTCCTGAGGTACTATATTATTTTCACGATACCCCTCTGGGAGCACATGGTGGTATACATAAGACTCAAGAGCTAATTAGTCAACAGTTCTGGTGGCCTGGCATGTATAAAATACATCAAATCTTATGTACAGTCTTGTCCTGTCTGTATAATTAAAAAGGACTTATAACAATCTCCTTCTGGTCTCATACAACCACTTCCTGTACCAAGCAGACCCTTGGCTGAAATAGCCATGGACTTTATAGTTGATTTGTCCTCTGCTCAAGGCTACACTACAATTTTAATAGTAGTTGATCGGTTTACTAAAATGGCCCATTTTGTTGCCCCCCAAGGGCATACCTGATGCAAACCATACAGCTACCATTTTTCTTCAAGAGATTTTATGGTTGCATGGCCTACTAGAGACTATCGTAATTTAACAGGGGCCCAAAATTCAGCCTTTTTCAAGGGACTGCACATTTAGCGAGCTCTATCAACTGCCTTTCATCCTCAAACAGACGGCCAAACTGAAAGCACAAATCAGACCCTTGAACAATATCTAAGATGTTATACCACTACATTACAAGATGACTGTGCACAATACCTTGCTTTGGCTGAATTTGCCTATAATAATCAAGTTCATAGATCAACATCCATGTCTCCTTTTCTGTGTATCTGCGGGTATCATCCAACTATGTTAACTGGTTTTACTCTCCAAAGCTCAGTTCCAGCTGCTGATCAACGTCTACAGGAAGCTCAAAATACTTTCTCTATTATAAAGAAGAGATTATTGGAGGCTCAACAACAATAAAAACATTATGCTGACAAAAAGAGATGTCCTACTCCTGCTTTTCAAGTTGGTGATACAGTATACTTATCTACAACTCACCTTTGACTTACTCTTCTTTCCAAGAAATTAGGTCCTCGTTTCATTGGACCTTTCACCATTGAACAAAATGATATCTCCAGTTGCAATTCATCTCCAGTTACCATCCTAATATCACATCCATCCATCCAGTTTTTCATGTCTCTCTTCTCAAACCAGCAGTACCTGACCCATTTCCATCCCGAAAACTACCTACTCTAGGACCTGTCATGGTGGATGGATCAGAGGAATATGAAGTTGAAGAAATCGAGAATGACAGACATCACAGAGGGAAGTTGGAATACCTCATCCATTAGAAAGGATATGGTCCTTATGAGAGAAGTTGGGTGCCAGCATCAGAGGTCCATGTTCCTGCACGTGTCCGAGATTTTAAGAGGAAACATCCTAACCATTCTGTTCCCAGTTGTCCCTGGAGGTTATGCCTAAGGAGGGGGCACTGTCAGGTTGCTTACCTGCACCAGGTCAGGAAGACCCGGTCTCAGTGAACGCCAAGGGTGCTGCGCTCCTTCTCGGCGTCCCTCTTGGAGAGACGCTGAGATCCGTCTTACTCAGCTGTGGTTGCAGCTCTTTAGGTATGCGTGGCCGCGCCCCCTGCCTAAATTTAAAGGGCAATTTACTGATGATAGGAACTCCCATCTGGAAGATTTAGGTGTGGGAGTCCCTATAAAAGCTCAACCAGCCCTTCATTCTGCACTGAGTTATTGCCCTATTCAGAGAATTTCTCTCTGGCTTCTATGTATGCTAACCTTGCGCCTGAGACCAAGTATACTTGCCTTGATACCTGTGTGTCTCACCTTGCTCCTGAGACCAAGCATACTTGCCTTTATACCTGTGTATGCTTACCTTGCTCCTGAAACTAAGCATACTTGCCTTGATACCTGTCTATGCTCACCTTGCTCCTGAGACCAAGGATACTTACCTTTATACCTGTATATGCTCACCATGCTCCTAAGACCAAGTATACTTACCTTGATACCTGTGTATGCTCACCTTGCTCCTGAGACCAAGCATACTTGCCTTGATCAAACAAAAGAGCTGAGGGGCGCTTACGTTCCTGGAGTCAGTCTGGTGTGAGGAGAAGCCGGTTGCTCTATTGAGCCGGAAGTGGAACAACCGAAGTAGTGTGTTGCAGTTGAAGTGGAAATCTCCTTCCTGTGTCGCTGTGGTGGTGGACGCTGCCTGTAATGGAAGGGTGTGTATTCTCCAAACACATCCAGCAGGGGACAAACTGTAAGTAGAGAGCAAAGACAGGCGCAGCCCGATTCAAGTGTAGTAAAATTTTATTGAGTGTAAGTGCACACATACAAATGGCTACTTACAAGATAGAAGAAATAAAACAGCATATAAAAAGGTCTTTACATCCAGACTATGCTTTTACTTGTATACAGGAAGGTGTCCTCTGTATAAACAAACGGCCCAACTTGTTAGCGGGAAGCAGTGGTTACAATAGGCTGCCCGTTTGACCCGATAGACACAAATCAAATAACTGGAATGTTCTACCAGCAGTAAAATAGTCTCTACGCGTTTCGTCTGAGGACGCTCAGACTTCCTCAAGAGAAAAAAGTTGGGGAATACATTCTGAATGTAGCCAGATATACAGTATCTCACAAAAGGGAGTACACCCCTCATATTTTTGTAAATATTTTATTATATCTTTTCATGTGACAACACTGAAGAAATGACACTTTGCTACAATGTAAAGTAGTGAGTGTACAGCCTGTATAACAGTGTAAATTTGCTGTCCCCTCAAAATTACTCAACACAGAGCCATTAATGTCTAAACTGTTGGCAACAAAAGTGAGTACACCCCTAAGTGGAAATGTCCAAATTGGGCCCAAAGTGTCAATATTTTGTGTGGCCACAATTATTTTCCATCACTGCCTTAACCGTCTTGGGCATGGAGTTCACCAGAGCTTCACAGGTTGCCACTGGAAACCTCTGGTGAATGTTAGAGACCTTGTGCTCCGCCACCTTCTGTTTGAGGATGCCCGACAGATGCTCAATAGGGTTTAGGTCTGCAGACACGCTTGGCCAGTCCATCACCTTTACCCTCAGCTTCTTTAGCAAGGCAGTAGTCGTCTTGAAGGTGTGTTTGGGGTTGTTATCATGTTGGAATACTGCCCTGTGGCCAAGTCTCCAAAGGGAGGGGATCATGCTCTGCTTCAGCTTGCCACAGTACATGTTGGTATTCATGGTTCCCTCAATGAACTGTAGCTCCCCAGTGCCGGCAGCACCCATGCAGGCCCAGACCATGACACTCCCACCATCATGCTTGACTATAGGTAAGACACACATGTGTTTGTACTCCTCACCTGGTTGCCGCCACACACGCTTGACACCATCTGAACCAAATAAGTTTATCTTGGTCTCATCGGACCACATGACATGGTTCAGTAATCCATGTCCTTAGTCTGCTTGTCTTCAGCAAACTGTTTGCAGGCTTTCTTGTGCATCATCTTTAGAAGAGGCTTCCTTCTGGGACAACAGCAATGCAGACCAATTTGATGCAGTGTGCGGCATATGGTCTAAACACTGACAGGCTGACCTCCCACCCCTTCAACCTCTGCAGCAATGCTGGCAGCACTCATACGTATATTTCCCAAAGACAACCTTTGGATATGAAGCTGAGCTTGTGCACTCAACTTCTTTGGTCGACCATGGCGAGGCCTGTTCTGAGTGGAACCTGTCCTATGAAACCACTGTATGGTCTTGCCCACCATTCTGCAGCTCAGTTTCAGGGTCTTGGCAATCTTCTTTTAGCCTAGGTCATCTTTATGTAGAGCAACAATTCTTTTTTTCAGATCCTCAGAGAGTTCTTTGCCATGAGGTGCCATGTTAAACTTCCAGTGACCAGTATAAGAGAGTGTGAGAGCGATAACACCAAATTTAACACACTTGCTCCCTATTTACACCTGAGAACTTGTAAGACTAACGGGACACATGACACCGGGGAGGGAAAATGGCTAATTGGTGTCAGGGTTTTTTCCCTGTTTTGTTTGCCATGTGCTGCTGGCAGCCATTTTACTCACCTCTCTTGCTTACTCTGGTGCATACTGGGTGATACTGCTCATTTACTGCACTTCCTTTTATGGCCAGACTGGTGTACATCATCCGTGTGAGACAGGATGCATTCTCAGAATTGTGATGTCATCACTTATTATTTAAAGGGCCTCTGTTCAGTATGCTTTGCCCTTGCGTTGTCTCAGACTTGTTTGTGAGAGCTCCTGTGTATTACCTGGCTGTCTGACATCCCTCCTGGTTCCTGATCCCTGGCTTGTTCCTGACTCTGCTGTTCTCCTTGTTCCTGATTCTGGTTCGTCTGACTACTCACGTTGGCTCCTGACTCAGCTCGTCTGACTACCAGCTCTGGTTTTGATTCCTGGCTTGCTGCATCTGTGTTTTTTGTCTGATCCTGTTCATGAAATAAAATAAATTTGGATTTTTTACAGAGGAGCTATCCTTATCTTTATTTTTGATTCCTGGCTTGTTATTTGACTTGTGGACATTTTATTATTTTTTGCACTTCTCGTCTCAGTCTGATTCCTGACACCCTGACATTACGCAAGGGCCATGAATCCTGATGGTGCTAATAATCCACCTTTACCTGACATAATTTCCAGGATTGATGAACAGGATCATCGCTTGGATCAATTTGAACTAGCCCTGAAAACCCTGCTGACTTGCACTGCACATTTGGGCCAAAGTGTCTCGCAAGTTATGGCTGCTCCTGTTTCCGCTGCTGCACCTAGTCCTACCAGGAGCATGTCCGGTTCTGCACCTCTACCTCAGCGTTATGGAGGCGATCCTAATCAGTGCAAATGGTTTTTGAACCAGGTGGGCATTTACTTTGAGATGTTACCTCAGGCGTTTCCCTCTGACAGAGCTAAGGTGGGATTTCTCATCTCGCTACTCTCTGACACAGCTCTTGCCTGGGCTAATCCCACTGTGATTTCAAAATACCCTGAATTTATGGCCTCCTTTCGAAGGGTATTTGATGTTCCGGCTCGCTCCTCCTCTGCTGCTAAACGACTCATGTCCATTCAGCAAGGTACAAGATCTGTTGCTCAGTATGCCATTGAGTTCTGTACGCTTGCTGCAGAGGTAGCTTGGAACAATGAAGCCCTTGTTGTCGCCTTCTTTCATGGGCTCTCTGATGTGATTAAAGACGAAGTTGCTGCCAGAGATTTACCAGAAGATCTCGAGGCATTGGTCCCTTTTTTGATCCTAATTGACATCAGACTAAGTGAGAGTCCCTCTTTCAAGGAGCGTTTGCGGAAGCCTCCTGTTCCGTTGTCTCCTACGTGTTTGTTCCCACCCATGCCTCCCTCTCCTCCCATGCCTCCTGGTCCTGAGTCACCAGGTACTGCTGAGCCGATGCAGTTGGGATTCACACGTCTCTCCATGGCAGAGAGGGCCTTTAGGAGGAGGGAGGGGCTCTGCCTCTATTGTGGGTTACAGGGCCACCTTTTGAAGTCTTGTCCTACATGGCCGGGAAACGCTCACACCTAAGGTCCTGTCGGGGGCAGACCTTGGGTGGTTTATCCTCGTCCCCGGAACCACTAAAGGAGAAACCTTTGGTCACGGTTGTCCTTTCCTGGGTGGACTCCTCCATAGTCACCCAGGCTCTTGTTGACTCCGGTGCTGCGGGCTATTTCATTGACAGTGCTTTTGTATCAAAGCACTCCATTCCTGTTTTGCCTCAGTCCGTTCTGCTTGCTATTGAGGCCATTGATGGTAGGCCTCTTCAGCCCACACTCGTTACTCACGAAACTGCTCCATTTTCCATGGCTGTTGGGGCTCTCCATTTTGAAACTCTCCAGTTCCAGGTGATAAACTCTCTGCATTTTCCGGTTGTTCTGGGTTATCCCTGGCTCCAAAAGCACAATCCCAGTCTCGACTGGCGCAGGTCCGAAATTTTGTCGTGGTCTTCGCAATGTATTTCCACTTGTCTTCGGAAACCAGTTAAAGTCTTGTGCACTTCTTCTGTATCTCAATTGCCAGAGGAGTACAGAGAGTTCCTAGATGTTTTTGACAAGGTGCGTGCCGGTACATTGCCTCCTCACCGGTCTTACGATTGTGCCATTGACCTGCAACCCGGAGCCATTCCTCCTCGGGCCAGGTTTACCCTCTGTCTGTTGCAGAGAATTGTGCTATGGAGGAGTATGTTGCCGATGCTCTGTCGCGGGGGATTATCCGCAAATCCTGCTCTCCTGCAAGGGCTTGCTTCTTCTTTGTGAAGAAAAAGGGTGGCGAGTTAAGACCATGCATCGTTTATAGGGGTCTTAATCACCTTACCATTAAGAATGCTTACCCTATTCTGTTCATTACGGAACTCTTTGACCACCTCAAGGGAGCTTCGGTCTTTATAAACTTGATTTGAGAGGAGCGTACAATTTCTTTAGGATTAAGGAGGGCCACGAATGGAAAACAGCATTTAACATCAGGAGCGGGCATTATGAGTATCTTGTAATGCCCTTTGGCCTATGTAATGCTCCTGCTGTTTTCCAGAAATGTATTAATGATGTCCTACGAGATATGTTGCAAAAGTGTATTGTGGTGTACTTGGACGACATCCTCATACACTCACCCACTTGAGGCTCATTGTTCTGATGTTACACAGGTTCTTCAGAGACTACGTGAGAACGGCCTGTTTTGTAAACTCAAGAAATGTGAGTTCCATCAGACTCAAGTATCCTTTCTAGGTTATGTTATCTCCGTTGTAGGGTTCTCCATGGATCCTGACAAGTTATCTGCAGTTCTGCAGTGGCCTTCGCCCAGTTGGTCTTCGGTCTATTCAACGTTTTTTGGGGTTTGCCAATTACTATAGAAAGTTTATTAAAAACTTTTCTTCCTTGGTCAAACCTATCACAGACATGACCCGTAAAGAGAATGATCCACTCCATTGGTCACCTACTGCCATTAAGGCCTTTGATAGTCTTAACACTGCCTTTGCTGCCGCTCCAGTTCTGTCTCATCCTAACCCTGTCCTGCCTTTTGTACTTGAGGTCGATGCGTCTGAGACTGGAGTAGGTGCTCTCTTGTCTCAACATTCTACGCCTGATGGTTCCTTGCATCCGTGTGGTTTCTTCTCTAAGAAATTGTCTCCAGCGGAGTGCAATTATGAAATTGGTGACAGGAAATTACTGGCCATAATTTTGGCACTTAAGGAATGGAGGCATCTTCTCGAAGGTACTAGCGTGCCAGTGATCATTCTTACTGACCACAAGAATTTAACTTATCTATCTGAAGCAAAACATTTGTCGCCCCGACAGGCCAGATGGGCGCTATTTTTGTCTCGGTTTAATGTGGTCTCCTACCTGCCTGGTAGTAAGAATGTTAGGGCTGATGCCCTCTCTTGACAATTTTCCCCTCTGGCCAAGGAGGAGTCTGTACCTACTCCAGTTATACCTCCTGACCATATTTTGGCTACCATACGTACTAATTTGACTGCTCCCTTGGGGGAGGAGATCCTGGCTGCACAAACCAATGCACCTCCTGAGAAACCTAGTGGTAAGTGTTTTGTTCCTGAGAATCTTCAAACTAAACTTTTGCACACTTACCACTATCCTAAAGCCGTAGGTCACCCAGGCAAGAACCAAATGATTTGGTCTGTCACTCGACAATTCTGATGGCCAGGTCTTCATTCTGATGTTGCTGCGTATGTTGCCTCCTGCTCAGTTTGTGCACAGAATAAGACTCCTCGACGTCTTCCTGTGGGTCTTCTTCAACCTATTGCTAATGGTGAGCGTCCTTGGACACATCTTTCCATGGACTTCATTGTCGAGCTCCCTGTTTCCAATGGCAATACTGTTATCTTTATGGTGGTTGACAGTTTTTCTAAAATGTCACATTGCATTCCCTTGAAGAAGTTGCCTACTGCTCAGGAGCTTGCTTCAATTTTTTCCCGGGAGGTCTTCCGTTTACATGGGTTACCCAAGGAGATAGTGTCGGACTGGGGTAGCCAGTTTGTCTCCAGATTTTGGCGTTCCTTTTGTGCTCAAATGGGGATCCAGCTTTCCTTCTCCTCTGCATATCACCCTCAATCCAGTGGGGCTGCGGAACGGTCTAATCAAGCTCTGGAACAGTTCCTCCATTGCTATGTCTCAGATCACCACAATAATTGGTCTGAACTGTTACCTTGGGCAGAGTTTGCTCGTAATAGTGCTATTAATGCTTACTTCAAGTTATCCCCGTTCATGGCGAATTATGGGTTTCAACCATCCTTTTTGCCCGATTCATTCATGTCTCAAGGTATTTCAGCTTTGGAGGAGCATCTCCGGCAACTCCGTTCCACATGGGTGCAGATTCAGGATTGCCTTTATCGTTCTATGCAGCGCCAAAAGTTCCAGGCTGGTCGTAGGCGTCTGCCCGCGCCTTCCTACCAGGTTAGTGAGAGAGTTTGGCTGTCTTCCCGCAACTTGAATCTTCATGTGCCTTCCAATAAACTGGCTTCCCGTTATGTTGGTCCTTTTCAAATACTCCGACGGGTCAATCCTGTGGCCTACGCTCTTGACCTTCCTCCTGCAATGCGCATCTCCAATGTTTTTCATGTCTCCCTCTTGAAACCATTGGTTTGTAACCGTTTTACCACTGTGTTGCCTCGTCCCCGTCCTATCTTTGTTGACAACCATGAAGAGTATGAGGTCAGCAGTATTATTGACTCTCATATGTCCAGGGACCGCGTACAGTATTTGGTTCACTGGAGGGGCTACGGTCTGGAGGAGCGTTCATGGGTTCCCTCCTCTGATGTTCATTCTCCCGCCCTTCTCCGTGCCTTCCATGCCGTTTTCCAATAAACCTTTTGTCCTCCTGCAGGGAAGGGGTCGTTGAGGGGAGGGTACTGTCAGGGTTTTTTCCCTGTTTTGTTTGCCATGTGCTGCTGGCAGCCATTTTACTCACCTCTCTTGCTGACTCTGGTGCATACTGTGTGATACTGCTCATTTCCTGCATTTCCTTTTATGGCCAGACTGGTGTACATCATCCGTGTGAGACAGGATGCAGTCTCAGAATTGTGATGTCATCACTTATTATTTAAAGGGCCTCTGTTCAGTATGTTTTGCCCTTGCATTGTCTCAGACCTGTTTGTGAGAGCTCCTGTGTATTACCTGGTTGTCTGACGTCCCTCCTGGTTCCTGATCTCTGGCTTGTTCCTGACTCTGCTGTTCTCCTTGCTCCTGACTCGGCTCGTCTGACTATTCTCTTTGACCCCTGACTCGGCTCGTCTGACTACCAGCTCTGGTTTTGATTCCTGGTTTGTTATTTGACTTGTGGATATTTTATTATTTTTTTGCTATTAATAAAGGTGTGATTATTTTTGCAATTCTCGTCTTAGTCTGATTCCTGGCACCCTGACAATTGGGCCCAATTTGGACATTTCCACTTAGGTGTGTACTCACTTTTGTTGCCAACGGTTTAGACATTAATGGTTGTGTGTTTAGTTATTTTGAGGGGACAGCAAATTTACACTGCTATACAGGCTGTACACTCCTTAATTTACATTGTAACAAAGTGTCATTTCTTCAGTGTTGTCACATGAAAAGATATAATAAAATATTTACAAAAATGTGAGGGGTGTACTCACTTTTGTGAGATACTGTATCTCAGAGGACAATGATAAGACCAAGGGCTTTAACTCCTAACCATTTAACAATGTTCAGGATTTTCCTGAATTAGAAGATCTGTCTGCCTGTCCTTCTTTAGCATCTGTAAAATAAATCTGAATTCATGTAAAGTCCACCCATATACAGTATATATATATATATATATATATATAAATATATATACTCACCGGCCACTTTATTAGGTACACCTTGCTAGTACTGGGTTGTACCCACTTTTGCTTTCAGAACTGCCTTAATTCTTCATGGCATAGATTCAACAAGGTGTTGGAAACATTCCTCAGTTATTTTGGTCCATATTTACATGATAGCATCACACAGTTGCTACAGATTTGTCGGCTGCACATCCATGATGCAAATCTCCTGTTCCACCACCACCAGCCTGAACCGTTGATACAAGGCAGGATGGATCCATGCTTTCATGTTGTTTACGCCAAATTCTGACCCTACTATCTGAATGTTGCAGCTCAAATTGAGACTCATCAGACCAGGCAACATTTTTCCACTCTTCTATTATACAATTTTTTTGAGCCTGTGAGAATTGTAGCTTCAGTTTCCTGTTCTTAGCTGACATGAGTGGCACCTGGTGTGGTCTTCTGCTGCTGTAGCCCATCTGCTTCAAGGTTCGACAGTATTCTGCATACCTTGGTTGTAATGAGTGGTTATTTTAGTTACTGTTGCCTTTCTATCATCTCAAACCAGTCTGCATTTTCGTCCACAAAGCTGCCGCTTACTGGATATTTTTCTCTTTTTTCTGACTATTCTCTGTAAAACCTAGAGATGGTTGTGCGTGAAAATCCCAGTAGATCAGCAGTTTTTGAAATACTCAGACTAGCCCGTCTGGCACCAACAACCATGCCTCGTTCTAAGTCACTTAAATACCCTTTCTTCCCCATTCTGATGCTTGGTTTGAACTTCAGCAAGTCGTCTTTACCACGTCTAGATGCCTAAATGCATTTAGTTTCTGCCATGTGATTGGCTGATTAGCAATTTGTGTTACCAACCAATTGAACAGGTGTACTTAATAAAGTGGCCGGTGAGTGTGTGTGTATATATATATATATATATATATATATATATATATATATATATATATATATATATATATACTGTATATATATATATATATATATATATATATATATATATATATATATATATATATAGATTATATATACACTGTATATATAAATTAGAAGATAATGTTATCATCCCATTTGTTTTAATTCCTTTAATTTTTAATTTAGTTTTAGCAACCCCAACATCAACAAAATGAGGCTGCTTCCAGATTATTACTATGACAATCACTTTGCTTTAATTTGAACATCTAACCCCTTATTTGAATGGTAAAACAAACCTCACTCTTGTGATATATTTCTATGGTAAGGGGTATTAAATAACTGTGAAGGTATAGGTTTACACCATAAAGATAAATGCATAGCTACTTAGTATGTGAGAGATTTCTGGAACAATTATGTCAATTTTCCCCTTTTTCTTTGTTAGCAGTTAATGCCATTTCTAGATGATTGGACTATAGCCACCTATCGCCTAGATTTAGAGTTTTGTCGGTAAAGACCCGCGGTGCTAACGCTCCTTTTTTTCCAGCGCACCCTTAAGCCAAGGCTGGTATTACGAGTTGTCTGAATGGCTGCGTTAGCCTCAGAAAAGGGAGCGTTGAGCATAATTTAGCTCCACTTCAACCCTCAATACCAGCATTGCTTACAGTAGCGGTAAGCTGGAAAAACTTGCTTGTGCATGATATCCCCATAGGATACAATGGGACTGAGCTGGCTGGAAAAAAACCTAACACTTGCAAAAAAGCAGCGTTCAGCTCCTAACGCAGCCCCATTGTTTCCTATGGGGAAACACTTTCTAAGTCTACACCTAACACCCTAACATGAACCCCGAGTCTAAACACCCCTAAACTTACACTTATTAACCCCTAATCTGCCGGCCCCGCTATCGCTGACACCTACATTATATTATTAACCCCTAATCTGCCGCTCCGGACTCCGCCGCAACCTACATTATAGCTATGAACCCCTAATCTGCTGCCCCTAACATCGCCGACACCTATATTATATTTATTACCCCCTAATCTGCCCCCCCAACGTCGCCGCCACCTACCTACACTTTATAACCCCTAATCTGCCGACCAGACCTAGCCGCCACTATAATAAATGTATTAACCCCTAAACCACCGCACTCCCGCCTTGCAAACACTATAATAAATTGTATTAACCCCTAATCTGCCCTCCCTAACATTGCCGCCACCTACCTACAATTATTAACCCCTAATCTCCCGCCCCCAATGTCGCCGGTACTATAATAAAGTTATTGACCCCTAAACCTAAGTCTAACCCTAACACCTCCCTAACTTAAATATAATTTAAATTAAACGAAATAAATTTACTATCATTAAATAAATTATTCCTATTTAAAACTAAATACTTACCTATAAAATAAACCCTAATATAGCTACAATATAACTAATAGTTACATTGTAGCTATTTTAGGATTTATATTTATTTTACAGGCAATTTTGTATTTATTTTAACTAGGTACAATAGCTATTAAATAGTTAATAACTATTTAATAGCTACCTAGTTAAAATAATTACAAAATTACCTGTAAAATAAATCCTAACCTAAGTTACAAATACACCTAACACTACACTATCAATAAATTAATTAAATAAATTACCTA
Source organism: Bombina bombina (assembly GCF_027579735.1). Lineage (NCBI taxonomy): Eukaryota > Metazoa > Chordata > Amphibia > Anura > Bombinatoridae > Bombina > Bombina bombina. The sequence continues at coordinate 1,135,621,037 of NC_069503.1, forward strand.
CAATTATCTAAACTCTAATACAATTAAATAAACTAAACTATAATACAAAAAAACCAAAACACCAAATTACAGAAAATAAAAAAAATTACAAGAAGTTTAAACTAATTACACCTAATCTAAGCCCCCTAATAAAATAAAAAGCCCCCCCCAGAATAATAAAATGTCCTACCCTATCCTAAATTACAAAGTAATCAGCTCTTTTACCAGCCCTTAAAAGGGCTTTTTGCGGGGCATTGCCCCAAAGTAATCAGCTCTTTTACCTGTAAATAAAAATACAATACCCCTCAACATTACAACCCACCACCCACATACCCCTACTCTAAAACCCACCCAAACCCCCCTTAAAAAAACCTAACACTACCTTGAGTCATCTTCACTCAGCCAAGCTGAATTCTTCATCCAAGCGGGGCAGAAGAGGTCCTCCATCCGATTGAAGTCTTCATCCAAGCGGGGCAGAAGAGGTCTTCCATCCGATTGAAGTCTTCATCTAAGCGGAATCTTCTATCTTCATCCATCCGGAGCGGAGCGGCAGCATCCTGAAGACCTCCGGCGCGGAGCATCCTTTCAGCACGACGGACTAACAACGAATGACGGTTACTTTAAATGACGTCATCCAAGATGGCGTCCCTCGAATTCCGATTGGCTGATAGGATTCTATCAGCCAATCGGAATTAAGGTAGGAAAAATCTGATTGGTTGATTCAATCAGCCAATCAGATTGAAGTTCAATCCGATTGGCTGATCCAATCAGCCAATCGGATTGACCTCGCATTCTCTTGGCTGTTCCGATTGAACTTCAATCTGATTGGCTGATTGAATCAGCCAATCAGATTTTTCCTACCTTAATTCCGATTGGCTGATAGAATCCTATCAGCCAATCGGAATTCGAGGGACGCCATCTTGGATGACGTCATTTAAAGGAACCGTCATTCGTCGTTAGTCCGTCGTGCTGGAAGGATGCTCCGCGCCGGAGGTCTTCAGGATGCTGCCGCTCCGCTCCGGATGGATGAAGATAGAAGATTCTGCTTGGATGAAGACTTCAATCGGATGGAAGACCTCTTCTGCCCCGCTTGGATGAAGAATTTGGCTCGGCTGAGTGAAGATGACTCAAGGTAGGGAGATCTTCAGGGGGTTAGTGTTAGGTTTTTTTAAGGGGGGTTTGGGTGGGTTTTAGAGTAGGGGTATGAGGGTGGTGGGTTGTAATGTTGGGGGGGTATTGTATTTTTATTTACAGGTAAAAGAGCTGATTACTTTGGGGCAATGCCCCGCAAAAGGCCCTTTTAAGGGCTGGTAAAAGAGCTGATTACTTTGTAATTTAGGATAGGGTAGGGCATTTTATTATTTTGGGGGGCTTTTTTATTTTATTAGGGGGCTTAGATTAGGTGTAATTAGTTTAAACTTCTTGTAATTTTTTTTATTTTCTGTAATTTAGTGTAATTTAGTGGGGTTTTTTTTGTATTATAGTTTAGTTTATTTAATTGTATTTGAGTTTAGATAATTGTAGGTAATTTATTTAATTAATTTATTGATAGGTGTATTTGTAACTTAGGTTAGGATTTATTTTACAGGTAATTTTGTAATTATTTTAAGTAGATAGCTATTAAATAGTTATTAACTATTTAATAGCTATTGTACTTAGTTAAAATAAATACAAAGTTGCCTGTAAAATAAATATAAATCCTAAAATAGCTACAATGTAACTATTAGTTATATTGTAGCTATAATAGGGTTTATTTTATAGGTAAGTATTTAGTTTTAAATAGGAATAATTTATTTAATGATAGTAAATTTATTTTGTTTAATTTAAATTATATTTAAGTTAGGGGGGGGTGTTAGGGTTAGGGTTAGACTTAGGTTTAGGGGTTAAAAACTTTATTATAGTAGCGGTGACGTTGGGGGCGGGAGAGTAGGGGTTAATAAATGTAGGTAGGTTGCGGCGATGTTAGGGAGGGCAGATTAGGGGATAATACAATTTATTTTAGTGTTTGCGACTCAGGAGTGTGGTGGTTTAGGGGTTAATACATTTATTATAGTGGCGGCGAGGTCCGGTCGGCAGATTAGGGGTTAATAAGTGTAGATAGGTGGCAGCGATGTTGGGGGGGGTAGATTAGGGGTTAATAAATATAATATAGGTGTCGCCGATGTTGGGGGCAGTAGATTACGGGTTCATAGCTATAATGTAGGTGGCGGCGATGTCCGGTCAGAAGATTAGGAGTTAAAAAAAATTATTATAGGGTTTGCGATGTGGGGGGGACTCAGTTTAGGGGTTCATAGGTAGTTTATGAGTGTTAGTGTACTTTATAGCACAGTAGTTAGGAGCTTTATGTTCCTGCGTAAGCCCATAAAACTCTTAACTACAGACTTTTTTTGCGGTTGGAGTCTTGTCGGTAGAGGCTCTACCGCTCACTTCTTCCAAGACTCGTAATACCAGCGTTAGGCAAATCCCATAGAAAGATAGGATACGCAATTGACGTAAGGGGATCTGCGGTAGCCTCGAGTCGCGGAAAGAAAGTGAGCGGTAGACCCTTTCCTGCCTGACTCTAAATACCAGCGGGCGTTAAAAAGCAGCGTTAGGACCCCTTAACGCTGATTTTTAACCCTATCGCAGAACTCTAAATCTAGGCGTATATGTCTTCTTCATTTTCCTTTTTGCTATATCCTCTGTGCAAAGTTTCATAATGATTTTGTATAATTTTGGCTTTGCATTTGTACTTTTATGATAGACTTCAATAAAGGTGAACAAATATATAAAAAAGATACTATACAATAATACAAGTTCTGCAAACAACAAGACAGTGGCTAACTTTGTCTACTACAGTAATAAGCACGACTTATACAAATATAAGCAAGAGTCCATAAAAAGTTAAAAGTCCATGTTTAATTACAGCTTTTAAAAGTCAATAACGTCACAGCAATCACATGTAAAAAAAAAAAGATGACGTTTCCTGCCTACTACAGTAACAAGCAAATGGGGCACATGGTGTGGAAATGTGGAATGTGAAATATTTACAGTAAATAAACACTTTATTAAAAATGAATATTGCATAAATATGCTTTTACATGTTTTCATCTACTTAACTGCAAAGGACTCCAATGCACTTCTACAATATATATGTTTCTATATGTGTACATTTGTATTTATGTGTTTATATATGTCTGTAAATACATATATACACATATAAATACATATATACACATATAAATACATATATACACACATGTAAATACATATATACACATATAAATACATATGTACACATATAAATACATATGTACACATATAAATACATATATACACATATAAATACATATATACACATGTAAATACATATATACACATATAAATACATATGTACACATATAAATACATATATACACATATAAATACATATATACACATGTAAATACATATATACACATATAAATACATATGTACACATATAAATACATATATACACATATAAATACATATGTACACATATAAATACATATATACACATATAAATACATATATACACATATAAATACATATATACACATGTAAATACATATATACACATATAAATACATATGTACACATATAAATACATATGTACACATATAAATACATATATACACATATAAATACATATGTACACACATAAACACATATATATATATATATATATATATATATATATATATATATACACATGCATACATATCTTTGCCTGCTTTATTTTTTTCGAATACCTGAGACCTCATATCTTTGAGCCTTTATAACTTTTTTGTACTATTTTTAAAAAATATATTTTTTATTATACAGTGTTATTATGAGTGTAACTGTACTTAGTAATGTATTTTTTATGTGTTTTGTGACACTCTTTTGTTTCATGAAACAGTTAACCAAAGCTCTGAGGACGCGGTAATCATTCTAGCGTAAATCGCGATAGCGCTCAAGAGATCGACTTTACATTCAACATGTAATACGAGCAGAAAACCTAACTCACACAAACAGCCACAATAAACTCCTTATCACTCACGTGTAACTGTTAATGCGCCACTCGTAATCTGGCACAAAATGTTTTATGTCTCTTTTACAAAGTACAATTGTTATAGAATGTCAGCTATTTGACTTTAGTTTAGGAGTACAAGTTCTGCTGGTTTCTTTAGTATGAGGAGAATGTTGAAAGTTTCAGCGGCTGTCTGCCTGTGGGGTTTATGTGGTTTCATATACTGTTTACATTTTGAAGCTTCACAATTTCTAGAATCATCACCTTTTCCCTAACTTTTCATATTGCTTTGGGCATGCACCAGATACAGAAATGTGGGCAGGAAAACACTGCAATACACCAATCTATCCAAAAATCCTTAGTGGCACAATTTATGTACCCAAGAAGAACCTTAAAAGGGACAGTTTACTCAAAAAATGTCTCCCCTTTAATTTGTACCCAATGATCCACTTTACCTGCTGGAGTGTATTAAATTGTTTACAAGTATTTCCATTACCCTTATATTGGCATTTGAATTAGTTTATTTAGCCTGTGGTATCCCCACCCATCCTGAAAGTTTTTGGCCACAAGGCCAAGCTGTATTAACACGGCCAGTAGAAGAAATTACACTCCCAGTGGGTTATAGAAGAGATAAGGTAATAAAATGTTAATTTTCCATTGTTCACTCCAAGTATTGGTGATTGGTTTATGGACAGATATAAGATAAAGAAGCATTTATATGTACATAATGTGATAAAGTAATGAGCTCAACCCATTTTATTAGGTTATGGCTTTAAAACTCAAAATCAGCTAATTCATATACAGGGAAAGCAGAATTATTAGGCAAGTTGTATTTTTGAGGATTCATTTTATTATTGAACAACAACCATGTTCTCAATGAACCCAAAAAACTCATTAATATCAAAGCTGAATATTTTTGGAAGTAGTTTTTAGTTTGTTTTTAGTTATAGCTATTTTAGGGGGATATCTGTGTGTGCAGGTGACTATTACTGTGCATAATTATTAGGCAACTTAACAAAAAACAAATATATACCCATTTCAATTATTTATTTTTACCAGTGAAACCAATATAACATCTCAACATTCACAAATATACATTTCTGACATTCAAAAACAAAACAAAAACAAATCAGTGACCAATATAGCCACCTTTCTTTGCAAGGACACTCAAAAGCCTGCCATCCATGGATTCTGTCAGTGTTTTGATCTGTTCACCATCAACATTGCGTGCAGCAGCAACCACAGCCTCCCAGACACTATTCAGAGAGGTGTACTGTTTTCCCTCCTTGTAAATCTCACATTTGATGATGGACCACAGGTTCTCAATGGGGTTCAGATCAGGTGAACAAGGAGGCCATGTCATTAGATTTTCTTCTTTTATACCCTTTCTTGCCAGCCACGCTGTGGAGTACTTGGACGCGTGTGATGGAGCATTGTCCTGCATGAAAATCATGTTTTTCTTGAAGGATGCAGACTTCTTCCTGTACCACTGCTTGAAGAAGGTGTCTTCCAGAAACTGGCAGTAGGACTGGGAGTTGAGCTTGACTCCATCCTCAACCCGAAAAGGCCCCACAAGCTCATCTTTGATGATACCAGCCCAAACCAGTACTCCACCTCCACCTTGCTGGCGTCTGAGTCGGACTGGAGCTCTCTGCCCTTTACCAATCCAGCCACGGGCCCATCCATCTGGCCCATCAAGACTCACTCTCATTTCATCAGTCCATAAAACCTTAGAAAAATCAGTCTTGAGATATTTCTTGGCCCAGTCTTGACGTTTCAGCTTGTGTGTCTTGTTCAGTGGTGGTCGTCTTTCAGCCTTTCTTACCTTGGCCATGTCTCTGAGTATTGCACACCTTGTGATTTTGGGCACTCCAGTGATGTTAAACTGGTGGCAAGTGGCATCTTGGCAGCTGCACGCTTGACTTTTCTCAGTTCATGGGCAGTTATTTTGCGCCTTGGTTTTTCCACACGCTTCTTGCGACCCTGTTGACTATTTTGAATGAAACGCTTGATTGTTCGATGATCACGCTTCAGAAGCTTTGCAATTTTAAGAGTGCTGCACCCCTTCTCATTACAGAGATGCACATCACCTAATATGCTTAATTGGTAGTAGGCTTTCGAGCCTATACAGCTTGGAGTAAGACAACATGCATAAAGAGGATGATGTGGTCAAAATACTCATTTGCCTAATAATTCTGCACTCCCTGTACACAAATAAGCCTTAAAAAAGCAAATCTCATACATTTTGTACTCTGCAGCTGGTAAAAAAAGTAATTGGAAACACATTAAGGGAAAAACTATTTTATAGTATACTGTCCCTTTAACTTTTACAATAGATACAAAAGGTTTATCAGACATCTGAAGCCATCCGGTAATAAATATGCACTGCAATCTCACTAAAGTAAATATTAGACTTTTTAAAAAACTCATATGTTATATTTACATTTCATAACCAATTGGAAGTGGGGAAATACTTAATTAGATAATCCCTTTATTACACATTCCCCAGTTTTGCATAACCAACACAGTTATATTAATATACTTTTTACCTCTGTGATTACCTTGTATCTAAGCCTCTGCAGACTGTCCCCTTTATCTCAGTACTTTTGACAGACTTGCATTTTAGCCAATCAGTGCTGACTCTTAACCCCTTAAAGGGACACTGAACCCAATTTTTTTCTTTCGTGATTCAGACAGAGCATGCAATTTTAAGCAACTTTCTAATTTACTCCTATTATCAAAAACATTTCATTCTCTTGGTATCTTTATTTGAAAAGCAAGAATGTAAGTTTAGAAGCCGGCCCATTTTTGGTGAACAACCTGGGTTGTTCTTTCTCATTGGTGGATAAATTAATCCACCAATAAACAAGTGCTGTCCAGTGTACTAAACCAAAAATTGGCTGGCTCCTTAGCTTAGATGCTTTCCTTTTCAAATATAGATAGCAAGAGAACGAAGAAAATTTGATAATAGGAGTAAATTAGAAAGTTGCTTAAAATTGCATGCTCTATCTGAATCATGAAAGAAACAATTTGGGTTCAGTATCCCTTTAATGACCAGCGACATACCCCTTACGTCGCTCGTCTTTCTATGGGGGTGCGGCTTTAAATAGACCGTGCTATTTTAGCAAGCCTTGTGTAGAGAGGGATGTGTAGACCTGCACTATTATAGCCACACAATCTTAACGGCCATTAAGTGTTAAATAACTCCACCGGCGTGAGCATGTTATCTATATGACACAAATGAACTATCAGTGTCTAACTGTGAAAAACTGTTGAAATGCACTGAGATAAGAGGCAGTTCAACAGTTAAGAAATCAGTTTATAAGCCTACCTAGGTTTAGCTTTCAAAAAGAACAAGCCAGAACAAAGCAAATTTTGTTATAAAAGTAAACTGCAACGTTGTTTAAAATCGCATGCCCTATCTAAATCATGAAAGTTATATTTTGACTAGACTGTCCCTTTAATTCTCTCCCTCGTTAATTCTGACTATTAGTTACATATATACTAATACACAACACTGTAAACACAAAGTAACAGACGGCTAGATTTGCGGTAAGAGCTGCTTGGTGCTAACTTGCAAGTTATTGTCACCGCTCACCTCCCTATAGCGCTGCTATTACAGGTTTGCAAAAACCCAGCGTTAGCAGGCAATAAGTGAGTGTTGAGCAAAATTGAGCTCCATACCGCACTCCAATACCAGCGCTGCTTTGAGCTGGTTTTACGTGCTCGTGCACGATTTCCCCATAGACATCAATGGGGAGAGCCGACTAAAAAAAAGCCTAACACCTGCAATAAAGGAGCCTAAAGCTCCGTAACGCAGCCCCATTAATTCCTATCGGGAAACAAAATTTATGTTTACAACTAACACCCTAACATAAACCCCAAGTCTAAACACCCCTAATCTGCCGCACGACATCGCCGACACCTACATTACACTTATTAACCCCTAATCTGCTGCCCGACATCGCCGACACCTACATTACACTTATTAACCCCTAATCTGCTGCCCGACATCGCCGACACCTACATTACACTTATTAACCCCTAATCTGCCGCCCGACATCGCCGACACCTACATTACACGTATTAACCCCTAATCTGCCGCCCCCAATGTCGCCGCCACCTACCTACACTTATTAACCCCTAATCTGCTGCCCCCAATGTCGTCGCCACCTACATTATACTTATTAACCCCTAATCTGCCGCCCCAATGTCGCCGCCACCTACATAAATTTAATAACCCCTAATCTGCCACCCCCAACGTCGCCGCCACTATACTAAAGTTATAAACCCCTAAACCTAACCCTAAGACTAGCCCTAACACCCACTAACTTTAATATAATTAAAATAAATCTAAATAAAAATTACTATCATTAACTAAATAATTCCTATTTAAAACTAAATACTTACCTATAAAATAAACCCTAAGATAGCTACAATATAACTAATAGTTACATTGTATCTATCTTAGGTTTTATTTTTATTCCACAGCTAGGTTTGTATTTATTTTAACTAGGTAGAATAGTTACTAAATAGTTATTAACTATTTACTAGCTACCTAGCTAAAATAAATACAAATGTACCTGTAAAATAAAATCTAACCTGAGTTACACTGACACCTAACCTTACACTACAATTAAATAAATTACATTAATTAAATACAATTAACTAAATTACAAAACAAAACGAAACACTAAATTACACAAAATAAAAAGAAATGATCAAATATTTAAACTAATTACACCTTATCTAATAGCCCTATCAAAATAAAAAAGCCTCCCAAAATAAAAAACACCCTAGCCTAAACTAAACTGCCAATAGCCCTTAAAAGGGCCTTTTGCATTGCCCCAAAGAAATCAGCTCTTTTACCTGTAAAAAAAAAATACAAACAACCCCCTACAGTAAAACCCACCACCCACACAACCAAACCCCCCAAATAAAATCCTAACTAAAAAAACTTAAGCTCCCCATTTCCCTGAAAAGGGCATTTGTATGGGCATTTATCTCTATTTCCGCCCAAACCCTAAGATAAAAATAAAACCCACCCAATAAATTCCTTAAAAAACCTAACACTAACCCCCGAAGATCCACTTACAGTTTTTGAAGACCCGACATCCATCCTCAACGAAGCCTCAGAAGTCCTCCTCGAAGCCGGCAGAAGTCTTCATCCAAGCCGGCAGAAGGCTTCATCCAGACGGCATCTTTTATCTTCATCCATCCGGCGCGGAGCGGCTCCATCTTCAAGACATCCTCTTCAATCAACGTCTCTTCCAGAAGGAAAGTTCCTTTAAGGGACGTCATCCAAGATGGCGTCCCTTGAATTCCAATTGGCTGATAGAATTCTATCAGCCAATCAGAATTAAAGGGTAAAAAATCCTATTGGCTGATGCAATCAGCCAATAGGATTGAGCTTGCATTCTATTGGCTGATTGGAACAGCCAATAGAATGCGAGCTCAATCCTATTGGCTGATTGGATCAGCCAATAGGATTGAAGCTCAATCCTATTGACTGATTGCATCAGCCAATAGGATTTTTCACCCTTTAATTCCGATTGGCTGATAGAATTCAATCAGCCAATAGGAATTCAAGGGACACCATCTTGGATGACGTCCCTTAAAGGAGCCTTCATTCTGGAAGAGACGTCGATTGAAGAGGATGCTCCGCGCCGGATGTCTTGAAGATGGAGCCGCTCCGCGCCGGATGGATAAAGATAGAAGATGCCGTCTGGATGAAGACTTCTGCCAGCTTGGATGAAGACTTCGGACCGCTTGGATGAAGACTTCTGCTGCCTTCAATGAGGACTTCTGCCGCTTCGTTGAGGATGGATGTCGGGTATTCAAAAACTGTAAGTGGATCTGTGCATAGGAAGACTGCTCCGCACCTCCGGCACAAAGAAAGAAGATGGTCCCGCGATGGATGAGGATGGATTCGCCTGGGTGAAGACTTTGTTCCACCTAGAAGAAGATGGATGTCCGGACCTCAGGAATGGTGATTTTTTTGGGGTGTTTTATTTTTTTAGATTAGGGCTTTTATTATTTTTTAATGGGCAGCAAAAGAGCTGATTGCCCTTTTAATGGCAATGCCCATACAATGGGTGGATTAGATTTTTTTAAAGTTAGTTTTTTTTATTTTGGGGGGTTGGGTGGGTGGTTTTACTGTCAGGGGTTAACACAAAGGATACCAAGAGAACAAAGTCAATTTGATAAAAGACACAAATTGGATTAAAAAAAATGTTTTACACTTTTAGTTGAGAAAACTTTGCTGGTGGAAAAAACACTGTGGGAAATGAAATCTCATAAGAAGAAAGCGTCCTCAATTTATCATCTATAAAGAGATTTTAACAGTTCTCATACTGCTTATTAGGTTTAAGTATTGACAAAAGTTCTAAACTGCACTGGAAGAAGATGGCGACACAAGATTCTAGATATTGTAAATATCAAATGTTCAAAACACAACTTTTGGGACATGTTCTGTAAAACCCCCAAAAAACAATCTCAGTTGCCAGTAAACCAGGTGGTTAAATCCCAGTAATGAAGACGTGAATGCTAAAAGAAATCTTGTTTTAGCGGATAAAGTTAATTACAATCACAAAAATATGAGTATGAAATAAAAAGAAAGGTTTTAAGAGCAAGATTGAAAAATGCCGTTTGTAGATGTTGCGGTTGTGGTAGGATTTAGCATCACTGAAAATAAAGGCCACCTTCATTCATTAGTTTTAAAAGAACGGATGAAAAAGTGCCTTCATTTTGCTGCGGCTTCACTGCTAAGCCTAGCGGCTCTGACGGCCCACGGTACTGCTCATTTTTTTTCAATGAGGTGACGTTTCCACCTTTTAGCCAATAGCCGTGCTTGCCTACAGGATAATGCCGATCGGCCCGCATGGCTATTGGCTAAGAGGTGGAAACGTCACCTCATTGAAAAAAATGAGCAGTACCGTAGGCCGTCAGAGCCGCTTAGCTAAGTAGTGAAGCAGCGACGAAATAAAGGCACCTTTCATCTTTTTTTTTAACTGATGAATGAAGTTCGCCTTTATTTTGATTGATAGTAAATCCTAGTGTTTCTGAAACGCTAGGATTTACCATCACTTTAATTTTCACGCTAGCTGTACGGGATATTACCTATATGTCTATTACATACATGTACATATGCAAATTTCTATCCCACCCACTACCAATGGACTATACAAGAGCGATGAATATAGGAGACCATATAGTCATATAAACTGTACATCTAGTGATGTCTGTGGCTATTTCAGAGTGAATTGGACATGCACAATATAATAGAATTATTACAAATCGTCTTGGAATATTTGCAAACATCAAAAAGGCCAGGTTTGCGCTTTATCAAGGTGCTGCTATTTAGGCAATAACTTTGGCTGTGTGGGTTCTGATTACTTAAAGGACCAGTGAATACAGTAGGTTTGCATAATAAACAAATGCATAATAACAAGACAATGCAAAAGCACTTAGGGGTAGATTTATCAAGCAGCGGATGCTACCCCCGTAGTTTCAGGTCTTAAGACCGCTGCTCCTTAACTCGTCCGCCACCTTTGAGGTGGCAGACAGCAATCATCCCGATCGGATACGATCAGGATGATTGACACCCCCTACCGGACAATTGGCTGCAAATGTGCAGGGGGTGACATTGCACAAGCATTTCACGAGAAATGCTTGTGCAATGATAAATGCAGACAGCGTATGCTATCAGCAGTGGATCATGTCCGCCCGCACAATGATAATTTGGTCCCAGAGTCTGAATTTCAAATGAGTAGTAGATTTTTTTTTCTGACTAATTTTAAAGTTATGTCTATTTCCACTCCCCCTTTATTATGTGACAGCCATCAGCCAATCACATATGCATACACATACCATGTGACAGCCATCAGCCAATCACAAATGCATACACATACCATGTGACAGCCATCAGCCAATCACATATGCATATACTGTATGTATAGTCTGTGAATTCTTGCACATGCTCAGTTGGAGCTGGTGACTCAAAAAGTGTAATTATAAAAAGACTGTGCACATTTTGTTAATGGAAGTAAATTGGAAAGTTGTTTAAAATTGCTGCTCTATCTTAATCATGAAAGTTTGACTTGAGTGTCCCTTTAAGACGGTGTTGTTCGTGCATCACATGGGTGACTTTTCCCATATTCAATCCAATATTTTTCCAATATGAAACTTGTGTTATCATTTGGATTGTGGTCACTCCAGTGTCAAAAAATGTGTATTGGGAGCAGAAAACTAGCCGATAAACACGATCAATAAGACTGGAACCTGTGGCAAGTGTTAACCCCCCGCAAATAGCATTAAACATATAATTAGTCAGCTCCAGAGGAGCAAAGCACTAGTAGGACCTTGTGAACCAATGGCAAGAAGCATAAATGTGTACCTTCCAATAAGCAGCTAGCCCCTTCCTTAGTAGGTAAATGTGATAATACAATGAAATCCATTTAAGCCCAACACTGGACTTTACTATCTCTTTAGATAGTCACACCCTATAGATCTTTTCCATTTATTGGTAAAATTTGCAACTCACAACATCATGAATTGCCCAAAACTCTTGTAAGTCTCCAATAATGTGAATATATCTGGTGGGCACTGACCACTTAACAGCCAGTGACAGGAAGCCAGATCACTAAATGGGGTTTTCATGTCTACATTATTCCCTTAGACCCACAGCAGCAATTATTAGAAAAGTATAAATATTTTTTTAAATAGGATTAGCATAATCTGAGGCTCAGGTCTACTGAGGGCTAAGAGTGAGCAACACGTGGAGTGTATAGAGGCCAAGAGATATGCACCTCTGTTCCCAAAATTTAATGGACACCGAATACTGAGGCTAAAATCTCTATATGAGCACAATTCTCATTAACCCTTCATTTCATGGCAGAGTTAGCTGTTTGCAGAAGTATAAGGTTGTGTACTAAATATTACAAAATAGAACGAGACATCTGGTTGTAATACCCCATTTCTGCCTCAATGTGTCACTGTCTTCCACAATTTTTCTGCCTTCAATTAATTCTTTTTTTCTTTTAACTCCAAGATCCAGTAAATGGTTTTTTTTTTTTAAATTCCTTTCCGTTCTCTTTCCGGCCATGTGTGATTGCAGTTTCCTCTGGGCGTGCATTGCAATTAGCTGGGATCTGCCTGTGTAGAAGATCAGAATCAGCTGGGACCCAGTGACCTGTCACCCTGTAATCAGCCCTTGTCACACAGCCCAGCTTGCTGCTATGTCCTGTCATGGAGACCTGTGTGCAGAGCTTCTGCAGAAGATCCCATCCCATGACTTCCAATCCTGCATCCCCACCTACCTTTAATCTATAGTTACATTTGTGCAGCTTTCATCCTATTATAGTGATCCTAATCAATGCATATACCCAGGCTGCAGGCAAGCCTTCAGAAATTGGATTATAGTCATTAATTGCATTGCTTTTCCTCTCAAGTACATTGAATTTCATGTATTTTTTCCAGTGATCAAGGCAAACAGCTCCATTGTGGGGCAGCTCCATCAAAGCTTTGCAAACCAGAGAGAATGTGTGTCCCCTGGGGAGCATCCTTTGGTAATGTAAACCAATTACTGCCTGCTGATGACACACAGAACAAGCCATTCACTGAGATCCTGTTATTTAGTGGGCATGCTTGATAGATCATTTTTTTTCTCCCCAGTCTGCTCATTTAGATATTTGGCCAGGGGGGAAGCTGGGCTGAGCTTCCTGCATCAGTTTTATGACCCATCATATCCTCACTGAAAGGGTTGGACCAGTCTGTAAGTTCCTATCAGCTGTGTCACACCGCAGGGTCCTCTGTGGTTCATGCACAGTGCATCACTGAAGGAGATAGAGGACATAATTTGCTCCATATGGATCTAACCTGAACCAGATAGTGGATCACTTGTAACTACCTAATCTATAGGTCTATTTTTTATTTCTTCTTGCCTTGAAAGCATTGCTATGGGACTATAGAGTGGATTATTATTGTTATTTGTAGGCACATGCAGAGAGATTAGCTGCAAGTCATTGCTGGTTATTTGGACTTATTTGATTACTTTACTGTGGAGTGTGGGTCACACCGCTTGACATAAATGTGCAAACTTAAAACATTAAATATGTTTTTTGGCTTATAAAGCTGTTGATATTGCAGTGCCAGATTTTGGTCTAGAGATGCCAGTACACATGCAGTGATTTTATACCCTTCTGTTTGCCCGGTTGGCATGCACTGAGGATTACAGGCTGCAGGATGCCCAACATCAATGGCTTCATGGAAGACCCCAGACCAAATATGGGGGACATTATTAGGACACTGATGATCCTGGAAAAGGGCACAGTGCTAACCTTGTACTATCAAAAAAAGTCTCAGCGGCCAGAGAGGAGGACTTTCCAAGTGAGGATGGACACTAGACAGGTCATCTGGTTTAGAAGTCCAGAGAAGGTGGAAGGGGACAGTAAGTACCTAATGGATCCTACACACCTGATAGCAGCAGTAATGTTTTATTAGCAGTGTGTAGGGCCCTGAGAAATATGCTTACTACTTCTATATTACAATATGTAATGCACAAGTCTCCATAGCAGGTCCTTTAACCCTTTATGCATAAATAGAAACCCAGATGTATTGTCGTGTGTTTGCCTATATAGAATAGTTTTGTGTTCTTGTGTTTGGCTGTAGGAAAGTGGGTGGTTGCCTAGGGGTGGATTTACTCATGGGGGTACTTGTCAGTCTTCAAAATTCCTATGTTATAAACTTGTTTGCTCAGCACAGCCAAATAATGTAGTGGCAGGAATGTGGCACATTTGGTGAGCACTAGTTTTTGTATTACAGGGTGCAGGTGGAATTAAAAACATGGGGGTGGGTAGCTGCCTATGGGTACCATAAATTGAAATCTGCCCCTCTGTGTTGTAATTGTATTAACAGAAACTCAAATTAACTGTCTAGATCATTTGCCCTTTGCCTAATAATCACATTTTATTTTGCCCCCCCCCCCAGCAATTTTATAAGAACGGCAGTTTTGCATCCGTGTTGTCACCAGCGTTACTGTCATCATGGGCACAATATAGCTTGTGCAGTGATGCCCTTGGCAGAAGTGCTGCCTGAGCCATTGTGTTTGCTGAAGCTGGACAATGCTGGTTATTTTGTCTCACTTGTGCAGCATACGCACGTATGCTGTGAAGGCCTGTGCACCAGTATTAAAGCTCAGAGAGCTGTGTGTTGCATTAATGAAGACTTCATTTGTGTCATACAAGCCACTGCACAGGGCACTCACAGCATATGTGAGTATGCTGCTGAGACACAGTAATAACTTTTACTAGAAGCAGTTTAGCTATTGGAAGTATATTGGATAAAAGGATTCTATTTAATATGTATATGCACCCATGCACATTTCAGATTTTACCTTTCTATCCCTTTAAACCCTATTATCCCTTATTCATACTTATTCTTATACTCGGTAGATGAAAAGACACGCAAACAAGGGTCTGCCTGCAAAGTTATACAATAATAATAGGGCTTTATTCATGGCCCCATAACAAGCAATGTAGCTTGTTGGTTTTCTGTTGAAGGTGGCAACATACAGCAGTACTGTGTGCTTGGGTCCTGACACATTCTGGTAACAGGAAACACACAGAGGTCTGTAACACATCTCAGAACAATGAGCTGGCAGCCAGGGGGCTAAAATTAATAACATAACTATACTGTATTTAACCTAATGACGGTAACATGCGGGGTCTATACTTGTGAAACATTCTTACACCAGCAGGCAGACAACAGGTGGCACTGCACACTGTACCCTCTGCAAGGTGTCACTGCACACTGTACCCTCAGCAAGGTGTCACTGCACACTGTACCCTCAGCAAGGTGTCACTGCACACTGCACCCTCAGCAAGGTGTCACTGCACACTGTACCCTCAGCAAGGTGGCACTGCACACTGTACCCTCAGCAAGGTGGCACTGCACACTGTACCCTCAGCAAGGTGTCACTGCACACTGTACCCTCAGCAAGGTGGCACTGCACACTGCACCCTCAGCAAGGTGTCACTGCACACTGTACCCTCAGCAAGGTGGCACTGCACACTGTACCCTCTCATGGTGGCACTGCACACTGTACCCTCTGCAAGGTGGCACTGCACACTGTACCCTCAGCATGGTGGCACTGCACACTGTACCCTCAGCAAGGTGTCACTGCACACTGTACCCTCTCATGGTGGCACTGCACTGCACACTGTACCCTCAGCAAGGTGTCACTGCACACTGTACCCTCTCATGGTGGCACTGCGCACTGTACCCTCTGCAAGGTGGCACTGCACACTGTACCCTCAGCATGGTGGCACTGCACACTGTACCCTCTCATGGTGGCACTGCACACTGTACCCTCTGCAAGGTGGCACTGCACACTGTACCCTCAGCATGGTGGCGCTGCACACTGTACCCTCAGCATGGTGGCACTGCACACTGTACCCTCTCATGGTGGCACTGCACACTGTACCCTCTGCAAGGTGTCACTGCACACTGAACCCTCATCAAGGTGTCACTGCACACTGCACCCTCAGCAAGGTGTCACTGCACACTGTACCCTCTCATGGTGGCACTGCACACTGTACCCTCTGCAAGGTGTCACTGCACACTGTACCCTCAGCAAGGTGGCACTGCACACTGTACCCTCTCATGGTGACACTGCACACTGTACCCTCTGCAAGGTGTCACTGCACACTGTACCCTCTCATGGTAGCACTGCACACTGTACCCTCAGCAAGGTGGCACTGCACACTGTGCCCTCAGCAAGGTGGCACTGCACACTGTACCCTCTCATGGTGACACTGCACACTGTACCCTCTGCAAGGTGGCACTGCACACTGTACCCTCAGCAAGGTGGCACTGCACACTGTACCCTCTCATGTTGGCACTGCACACTGTACCCTCAGCAAGGTGTCACAGCACTGCACACTGTATGCTCTTATGGTGACACAGCACTGCACACTGTACCCTCTCATGGTGACACAGCACTGCACACTGTACCCTCTCATGGTGGCACAACACTGCACACTGTACCCTCTCATGGTGGCACGGCACTGCACACTGTACCCTCTCATGGTGACACAGCACTGCACACTGTACCCTCTCATGGTGGCACGGCACTGCACACTGTACCCTCTCATGGTGACACAGCACTGCACACTGTACCCTCTCATGGTGGCACGGCACTGCACACTGTACCCTCTCATGGTGACACAGCACTGCACACTGTACCCTCTCATGGTGGCACGGCACTTCACACTGTACCCTCTCCTGGTGGCACAGCACTGCACACTGTACCCTCTCATGGTGGCACTGCACATTGTACCCTCAGCAAGGTGTCACAGCACTGCACCCTGTATGATCTCATGGTGGCACATCACTACACACAGTACACCCTCTCATAGTGACACAGCACTGAACCCTTTACCCTCTGTATGGTGGCACTGCACCCTGTACCCTCTCATGGTGGCACGGCACTGCACACTGTACCCTCTCATGGTGGCACTGCACACTGTACCCTCTCATGGTGGCACTGCACCCTGTACCCTCTCATGGTGGCACTGCACGCTGTATCCGCTCATGGTGGCACTGCACCCTGTACCCTCTCATGGTGGCACTGCACACTGTACCCTCTCATGGTGACACAGCACTGCACCCTTTATCCTCTGTATGGTGGCACTGCACCCTGTACCCTCTCATGGTGGCACATCACTACACACTGTACCCTCTCATAGTGACACAGCACTGCACCCTTTATCCTCTGTATGGTGGCACTGCACCCTGTACCCTCTGCATGGTGGCACTGCACTGCACCCTGTACCCTCTCATGGTGGCACATCACTACACACTGTACCCTCTCATAGTGACACAGCACTGCACACTGTATCCTCAGCAAGGTGGCACTGCACACTGTACCCTCTCATGGCGACACTGCACACTGTACCCTCTGCAAGGTGGCACTGCACACTGTACCCTCTCATGGTGGCACTGCACACTGTACCCTCTCATGGTAGCACTACACACTGTACCCTCAGCAAGGTGTCACAGCACTGCACACTGTACCCTCTCATGGTGACACAGCACTGCACACTGTACCCTCTCATGGTAGCACTGCACACTGTACCCTCAGCAAGGTGGCACTGCACACTGTACCATCTCATGTTGGCACTGCACACTGTACCCTCAGCAAGGTGTCACAGCACTGCACACTGTACCCTCTCATGGTGACACAGCACTGCACACTGTACCCTCTCATGGTGGCACGGCACTGCACACTGTACCCTCTCATGGTGACACAGCACTGCACACTGTACCCTCTCATGGTGGCACTGCACTGCACACTGTACCCTCTCATGGTGACACAGCACTGCACACTGTACCCTCTCATGGTGGCACGGCACTGCACACTGTACCTTCTCATGGTGGCACAGCACTGCACACTGTACCCTCTCATGGTGGCACTGCACATTGTATCCTCTCATGGTGGCACTGCACATTGTACCCTCAGCAAGGTGTCACAGCACTGCACCCTGTATGATCTCATGGTGGCACATCACTACACACAGTACACCCTCTCATAGTGACACAGCACTGAACCCTTTACCCTCTGTATGGTGGCACTGCACCCTGTACCCTCTCATGATGGCACGGCACTGCACACTGTACCCTCTCATGGTGGCACTGCACCCTGTACCCTCTCATGGTGACACAGCACTGCACACTGTACCCTCTCATGGTGGCACAACACTGCACACCGTACCCTCTCATGGTGGCACGGCACTGCACACTGTACCCTCTCATGGTGACACAGCACTGCACACTGTACCCTCTCATGGTGGCACGGCACTGCACACTGTACCCTCTCATGGTGACACAGCACTGCACACTGCACATGTCACAGCACTGCACACTGTATGCTCTTATGGTGACACAGCACTGCACACTGTACCCTCTCATGGTGACACAGCACTGCACACTGTACCCTCTCATGGTGGCACAGCACTGCACACTGTACCCTCTGTACACTGCACATGTCACAGCACTGCACACTGTATGCTCTTATGGTGACACAGCACTGCACACTGTACCCTCTCATGGTGACACAGCACTGCACACTGTACCCTCTCATGGTGGCACGGCACTTCACACTGTACCCTCTCATGGTGGCACAGCACTGCACACTGTACCCTCTCATGGTGGCACTGCACATTGTACCCTCAGCAAGGTGTCACAGCACTGCACCCTGTATGATCTCATGGTGGCACATCACTACACACAGTACACCCTCTCATAGTGACACAGCACTGAACCCTTTACCCTCTGTATGGTGGCACTGCACCCTGTACCCTCTCATGGTGACACGGCACTGCACACTGTACCCTCTCATGGTGGCACTGCACCCTGTACCCTCTCATGGTGGCACTGCACGCTGTATCCTCTCATGGTGGCACTGCACCCTGTACCCTCTCATGGTGGCACTGCACACTGTACCCTCTCATGGTGACACAGCACTGCACCCTTTATCCTCTGTATGGTGGCACTGCACCCTGTACCCTCTCATGGTGGCACATCACTACACACTGTACCCTCTCATAGTGACACAGCACTGCACCCTTTATCCTCTGTATGGTGGCACTGCACCCTGTACCCTCTGCATGGTGGCACTGCACTGCACCCTGTACCCTCTCATGGTGGCACATCACTACACACTGTACCCTCTCATAGTGACACAGCACTGCACACTGTACCCTCAGCAAGGTGGCACTGCACACTGTACCCTCTCATGGCGACACTGCACACTGTACCCTCTGCAAGGTGGCACTGCACACTGTACCCTCTCATGGTGGCACTGCACACTGTACCCTCTCATGGTAGCACTGCACACTGTACCCTCAGCAAGGTGTCACAGCACTGCACACTGTACCCTCTCATGGTGACACAGCACTGCACACTGTACCCTCTCATGGTGACACAGCACTGCACACTGTACCCTCTCATGGTAGCACTGCACACTGTACCCTCAGCAAGGTGGCACTGCACACTGTACCCTCTCATGTTGGCACTGCACACTGTACCCTCAGCAAGGTGTCACAGCACTGCACACTGTACCCTCTCATGGTGGCACAGCACTGCACACTGTACCCTCTCATGGTGACACAGCACTGCACACTGTACCCTCTCATGGTGGCACGGCACTGCACACTGTACCCTCTCATGGTGACACAGCACTGCACACTGTACCCTCTCATGGTGGCACTGCACTGCACACTGTACCCTCTCATGGTGACACAGCACTGCACACTGTACCCTCTCATGGTGGCACGGCACTGCACACTGTACCCTCTCATGGTGGCACAGCACTGCACACTGTACCCTCTCATGGTGGCACTGCACATTATACCCTCTCATGGTTGCACTGCACATTGTACCCTCAGCAAGGTGTCACAGCACTGCACCCTGTATGATCTCATGGTGGCACATCACTACACACAGTACACCCTCTCATAGTGACACAGCACTGAACCCTTTACCCTCTGTATGGTGGCACTGCACCCTGTACCCTCTCATGATGGCACGGCACTGCACACTGTACCCTCTCATGGTGGCACTGCACCCTGTACCCTCTCATGGTGGCACTGCACGCTGTATCCTCTCATGGTGGCACTGCACCCTGTACTCTCTCATGGTGGCACGGCACTCTGCACACTGTACCCTCTCATGGTGGCACATCACTACACACTGTACCCTCTCATAGTGACACAGCACTGCACCCTTTATCCTCTGTATGGTGGCATGGCACTGCACCCTGTACCCTCTGCATGGTGGCATGGCACTGCACCCTTTAACCTCTGTATGGTGGCACTGCACCCTGTACCCTCTGCATGGTGGCATGGCACTGCACCCTGTACCCTCTGCATGGTGGCATGGCACTGCACCCTTTAACCTCTGTATGGTGGCACTGCACCCTGTACCCTCTGCATGGTGGCACTGCACTGCACCCTGTACCCTCTCATGGTGGCATGGCACTGCACCCTTTATCCTCTGTATGGTGGCATGGCACTGCACCCTGTACCCTCTGCATGGTGGCATGGCACTGCACCCTTTAACCTCTGTATGGTGGCACTGCACCCTGTACCCTCTGCATGGTGGCACTGCACTAAACCCTGTACCCTCTCATGGTGGCACATCACTACACACTCTACCCTCTCATAGTGACACAGCACTGCACCCTTTATCCTCTGTATGGTGGCACTGCACCCTGTACCCTCTGCATGATGGCATGGCACTGCACCCTGTACCCTCTGCATGGTGGCATGGCACTGCACCCTGTACCCTCTGCATGGTGGTATGGCACTGCAACCTTTAACCTCTGTATGGTGGCACTGCACCCTGTACCCTCTGCATGGTGGCATGGCACTGCACCCTGTACCCTCTGCATGGTGGCATGGCACTGCACCCTTTAACCTCTGTATGGTGGCACTGCACCCTGTACCCTCTGCATGGGTGGCAAACCTTTTATGAGAGTGTTTGCCCAGACTATAATCTTTCAGAAGACTTCTCTCCTTCCTATGGTACTGTTATTGTAAACTTAAAGGGACAATAATGAAACATTGAAATCAGTTTAAACATATGAACAATTAAAGCTTAACTGCTGCTACAGATTATAGATTCATAAGAAAATATTTTATCAACAAAGTGAACAAAGCAGCACAGTGGCCGCAAAGTATGAGTGTCACCTTCAACACCCACTGCTGCCCTAGGGTCTAATTCTCTGTGACCTATACAAGCCTAGTGCCACCCCTGGGTACAGTGATACTGCTTGAGCCTATTTCTGTATCCCGTTTTGTCTGTACAGTTAACCCTTTTGTGGCACGTAGAGCAAGTTATTTGCTGGCAATTCCAACTTAACACAAATAAGGGAACTGGGCTCCTCTGTATTATTGGTTGAAAATTCCCCCTCTGAACCACCCTTTTTTCATTGATCTACTTTTTCTGTAAATCAGACAGAACAATTTACTTCTATTATAAAATTTGCTTCATTCCCATGATGTCCTGTGTTGAAGAGATACCAAGGTAGCATCTGGAGCTCTACATGACAGGAAATGCTGCTGCCATCTACTTCTCTTGCAAATGGATAACTTTCTTGCAAAACTACTGCCATATAGTGTCCCAGAAAACTAAGCTTACGTCCATGCTCTTCAACAAAATATAACAAGAAAACAAAGACACATTAATAATACTTTAGGAAGTTGTTTAAAATTGCATGCTCTATCTGAATCATGAAAAAATTGGGTTTCATATCCCTTTAAAGCTAGAGTTAGGATTTGACAGAGGTTGAGAGATATAGTTAAGGTTAAAGTTGGGGGTGAGGGTTATGGGGTAAGAGTTAAGCTTAGGTCGAGGGCTATGTTTAGTAGTATAGTTAGGCTGAGGGCTATGTTTAGGAGTATAGTTAGGCTGATGGTTATGGTTAGGAGTATTGTTAGGCTCATAGTTATGGTTAGGAGTATAGTTAGGCTGAGGACTATGGTTAGTGCTAAAGTTAGGGTTAGACTTAGGATGAGGACTATAGTTAAGGCTAGAGTTAGGGCAAGAGCTATGGTTAGGACTAGGGTTATGGTGAGGACTATGGTTAGGGCTATAGTTAAGGCTAGAGTAAAGGTTAAACTGAGGATGAAGGCTATTAGGGTAAGAGTGATAGATAGGTCTAGAGTTAGAGTGAGGGCTATGGTTAGTACTAGAGTTAGGGTTAGACTGAGGGTGAGGGCTATATTTCAGGCTACAGTTAAAGTAAGGGTTA
Organism: Bombina bombina; assembly: GCF_027579735.1. Taxonomy (NCBI): domain Eukaryota; kingdom Metazoa; phylum Chordata; class Amphibia; order Anura; family Bombinatoridae; genus Bombina; species Bombina bombina. The sequence continues at coordinate 1,135,643,839 of NC_069503.1, forward strand.
TGGTTGGGGCTATGGTTAAGGCTAGAGTTAGGATTTGACTGAGGGTGAGTTCTATAGTTAAGGCTAAAGTTAGGATGAGGGTTATGGTTAATATGGCTATAGTTAAAGCTAAAGTTAGGGCTAGAGTTAAGGTCAGGGCTATGGATAGGACTAGAGATAGGGTATGGTGAGGGCTATAGTTGTGGTTAGACTTAGGGTGAGGGCTATGGATTATGCTACATTGAGGCTATGGTTGAGTATAGAGTTTGAGTTAGACAAAGGGGAAGGACTAGTGGAAGTGCTATGGTAAAGGCTAAAGTTAGGGTTAGGGAGAGGGCTATGGTTAAGGCTAGAGTTTGGGTGAGGGCTAGAGTTAGGTTTAGGTTGAGAACTCTGGTTGAGGCTAGAGTTAGGGTTAGACTTAGGTTGAGGGCTATGGTTAACGGTAGAGTAAGGGTTAGGTTGAGAGCTATGGTTAGGTTTAGATCTACGGTTAGACTTAGGTAGAGGGCTATGGTTAAGGCTAAAGTGAAGGTTAGGTTCAGGGTTATGGTTAGAGCTAGAGGTAGGTTGAGGGCTATTTTTAAGGTTAGACTTAGGGTGAGGGCTAGGGTTAAGGCTAGAGTTAGGGTTAGGTTGAGGGCTATGGTTAGGGATGGAGTTATGTTGATGGCTATGGCTAAGGCTACAGTTAGGGTTAGATTGAGGGCTATACATAAGGTAGGTTGAGGGCAAGACTTAGGGTTAGACTTAGGTTCAGGGCTATGGTTAAGGCTGCAGTTATGGTTAGGGTGAGGGCTATGGTTAATGCTTGATTTAGGGGTAAGATGAGGGTTATGGTAAGGCTAGAGTTAGGGTGAGGGCTATGGTTAGGGCTAGAGTTAGACTTAGGTTGAGGGCTATGGTTAGGACCAGAGTTATGGTTAGGTTGAGGGCAATGGTTAAGGCTAGAGTTAAGGGTTAGGTTGTGGACAATGGTTAAGGTTAGGTTGAGGGCCATGGTTAAGGCTAGAGTTAGGGTTATGTTGAGGGCAATGGTTAAGGCTAGCGTTAGGGTTAGGTTGAGAGCAATGGGTAAGGCTAGGGTTAGGGCTATGGTTAAGGCTATTATTAGGGGGAGGATTATGGTTAGGGCTAGGGACAGGGTTAGGTTGAGGGCTATGGTTAAGGTTGAAGTTAGGGATAGTTTGAGGACTAGGGTTAAGGTTGGAGTTAGGGTTAGGTTGAGGCTATGGTTAAAGGGACAGTCTGCACCAACATTTTTATTGTTTAAAAAGATAGATAATCCCTTTATTTACCATTCCCCAGTTTTCCATAACCAACACTGTTATATTTATATACTTTTTACCTCTGTGATTACCTTGTATCTAAATCTCTGCAGGCTGCCCCCTTATCTCAGTTCTTTTGACAGACTTGCATTTTAGCCAATCAGTGAGTGAGCAAAATGTTATCTATATGACACACATGAACTAGCACTGTCTAGCTGTGAAAACTATCAAAATGCCTTGAGATAAGAGGCAGCCTTCAAGAGCTTAAAAATTAGCATATGAACCTACCTAGAGTTAGCTTTCAACAAATAATACATAAAGAACAAAGCAAATTTGATGATAAAAGTAAATTGGAAAGTTGTTTAAAATTACATGCCCTATCTAAATCATAATAGGTAAATTTTGACTAGACTGTCCTTTTAAGGTTAGAGTTAGGTAACGGTTGAGGGCTATGCTTAAAGGGACAGTCAACACCAGAATTTTTGTTGTTTAAAAAGATAGATAATCCCTTTATTACCCATTCCCCAGTTTTGCAAAACCAACATTGTTATATTAATACACTTTTTATTTCTGTGACTAACTTGTATCTAAGCATCTTCTGACCGCCCCTAATCACATGACTTTTAGTTATTATCTATTGACTTGCATTTTAGCCAATTAGTGCAGTGTCTGCCACTAGCCACGAGCGTGATCACAATGCTATCTATATGGCCTACATGAGCTAGCTCTCCCCTGCTGTGAAAAGTAAATAAAATAGAGGCAGTCTTCAAGGGCTTAGAAATTATCATATGAGCCTTCCTAGGTTTGCTTTCAACTAGAATACCAAGAGAACAAAGCAAAATTGTTGATAAAAGTAAATTGGAAAGTTGTTTAAAATTACATGCCCTATTTGAAAAAATAAAGTTTTTTTGGACTTGACTGTCCCTTTAAGGTTGGAGTTAGGTGTAGGTTGAGGGCTGGGGTTTAGGTCTATTGTTAGGGTTAGACTTAATTGCAGACTCAATCTCATTCATGTTTGATGCTTGTGTCCTTTTAATTTAACAGTATATACAATTTACATTTACAAACTGTGGTACAAATACATAAGCAAATGACTCATGTCAACTTGCTTCCTCGCTCGTTCCTTGAAACGTAGCACCTTTGAATGAGAGCATAGTAAGGTAAGCCCAGGAGCGTGTACGTGTCTTGCGCACTATTTAACCAGTTGCCATATAAAGCGCAAGTATCTTTTCATGGAAAGGAACTACCTTTCAGTCTGTCTGAATCATAAGATTTATTTTGACTTTTATATCCCTTTAAAGGGACAGTAAACATTATCATGAAGAACCCCTTCCTCAAAAGACTAACCCCTGATATCTTTAACAGGTAGTGGGGGCCGCGTTGTAAAGGGCTATGTAGGTCAGAATCTTGAATTTAATTCTGCTGTGAATGGGGAGCCAGTGAAGGGACTCACAGAGAGGGGCAGCAGTGGTGGGAAATGTGGATTAGCCTGGCAGAGGCATTTAGGATGGATTGAAGGGAGGAGAGGCGGGAGAGAGCGAGGCCAGTTAGCAGGTTATTGCAGAAGTTAAGTTGTGAAATTACCAGGGAGTTGATTAGTTGCTTAGTGGTGTGAGGGCTCAGAAATGGGCGAATTTTGGAGCTATTGTGTAGGTGATTGCGGCAGGATGAAGAGACTAAGGACAGAGGGAGAGAGAGCTGGGGTGGAGAGGTATACCTGATTATGCCCTTGTACCCCCTTTGCCAGACTGTGGAAATTTACATCATCATCATTAGTTCTATTGGGTTCCATTATGACTTGAAAAGGTGTCCCATACCTCCAGTAAGATCCTCTGAGCTAAAGCATAATAAATATACCATCCTCTCTACCTACATTTGCATAGGATTTCACGGCAACTGTACACTGCTGCTGTAGCTCCATGTGATTGCCATTGTATATTCTGCTGTTAAAGGGACACTGTACCCAAATTTTTCCTTTCATGATTCAGATAGAGCATGACATTTTAAGCAACTTTCTAATTTACTCCTATTATCAAATTTTCTTCATTCTCTTGGTATCTTTATTTGAAATGCAAGAAAGTAAGTTTAGATGCCGGCCCATTTTTGGTGATCAACCTGGGTTGTTCTTGCTGATTGGTGGATAAACTCATCCACCAATAAAAAAGTGCTGTCCAGAGTTCTGAATAAAAAAAAAGCTTAGATGTCTTCTTTTTAAAATAAAGATAGCAAGAGAACGAAGAAAATTTGATAATAGGAATAAATTAGAAAGTGGCTTAAAATTGCATGCTCTATCTGAATCACGAAAGAAAAAATTTGGGTTCAGTGTCCCTTTAAAAATAAAATACAGCATTTTATTAAAAACTTATTTTTAAACAAATAACTTCTGTGCTACTCTAGATGATGAAACAGCTGGTGAGCCAATTAGCAGCAGGCATACGTGCATATGCCGCAATCACTGGTTGTATGCTCATCTGGAGCAGAATGGACATTTTCCAGGAGTACATCTTTGCATGTTTAACCCTTTTGAAGGAGGTAAACTTATAGTGAAAGACGGGAATGTAACAAAAATAAATAAAATGCATTAAAGAAATATTAGATGACTTTACTGTCCCTTTTAACCATACGCCGTCCTCCATTGCTTTCCCATCATAGTTCCGTTTAGATTCTTCCCAGTTGTGGTTACATTATCAATGGTTAGAATATTCTAAACATATTTTGTGCCCTGAAGATGGGCGCTCCCGTTAGTCTTTTAGCTTGCCCCACACAAAAATAAGACCAGCTTGGTGTTCTTGTCCATTGTGTGCATAAGGGAAGCGTATTAATTGCTAGGCAGGTGTTTCCTGTTTTTGGCATACATAAAAGTGTCTGGACTTTAAAGGGACACTAAACCCAAATTTTACTTTTATAATTCAGAAAGAGCATGCAATTTTAAGCAACTTTCTAATTTACTCCTATTATCAATTTTTCTTCGTTCTCTTGCTATCATTATTTGAAAAAGAAGGCATCTAAGCTTTTTTTTGGTTTCAGTACTCTGGACAACAGTTTTTTATTGGTGGATGAATTTATCCACCAATCAGCAAGAACAACCCAGGTTGTTCACCAAAAATGGGCCGGCATCTAAAGTTACATTCTTGCATTTCAAATAAAGATACCAAGAGAATGAAGAAAATTTGACAATAGGAGTAAATTAGAAAGTTACTTAAAATGCAATGCTCTATCTGAATCACGAAAGAAAAAATTTGGGTTCAGTGTCCCTTTAAGTAAAATTCGTGCTGTGACACTGAGAGGTAACGTGAGATTGTAACTGCGATTATGTTCCTGTGCAACTTGACGTGGGTTCATAAAGGGACACTGAGCCTAATTTTTTTCTTCCATGGTTCAGAAAGAGCAGCAATTTTAAACATCTTTCTAATTTACTCCTATTATCATTTTTTTCTTCATTCTCTTGCTATCTTTATTTGAACATGCAGGAAAGTAAGCTTAGAAGCCGGCTGGATAGAGCTTGCTGATTGGTTTACTACATTTAGCCACCAATCAGTAAGCGCTACTCAGGTGCTGAACCAAAAATGGGCCGGCTCTTAAGCTTTACATTTCTGCTTTTTCAAATAAAGATAGCATGATAATGAAGAAAAATTAATAATAGGAGTAAATTAGAAAGTTGCTTAAAATTGCGGCTCTGTCTGAATCCTGAAAGAAAAAATGTGGGTTTAGTGTCCCTTTAATGGGAACAAGGAGAGGCTGGACAAGACTATATGGATTAGTGATATCTGTGTGTATTGAATTTGCACATTTCCGTGTGTGTCTGTAAATTGTGTGTGTGTTTATGTATATATGTGTTTGTTAGTGCATGTATGTGTGTGTTAAGGTATGTTTTTATGTGTGTGTATATGCGTGTGAATATGTGTATGCATGTGTGTGGGTGTGTATGTGTGTGTGTATGTGTATGAACGTGTGTATGCATGTGTGTGGGTGTGTATGTGTGTGTGTATGTGTATGAACGTGTGTATGCATGTGTGTGGGTGTGTATGTGTGTGTGTATGTGTATGTGTATGAAAGTGTGTATGCATGTGTGTGGGTGTGTATGTGTGTGTGTATGTGTATGAACGTGTGTATGCATGTGTGTGGGTGTGTATGTGTGTGTGTATGTGTATGAAAGTGTGTATGTGTTTATGTGTGTGTATATGTGTGTGAATATGTGTATGAACGTGTGTATGCATGTGTGTGGGTGTGTATGTGTGTGTGTGTATGTGTATGAAAGTGTGTATGCATGTGTGTGGGTGTGTGTGTGTATGTGTATGAACGTGTGTATGCATGTGTGTGGGTGTGTATGTGTGTGTGTATGTGTATGAAAGTGTGTATGCATGTGTGTGGGTGTGTGTGTGTATGTGTATGAACGTGTGTATGCATGTGTGTGGGTGTGTATGTGTGTGTGTATGTGTATGAAAGTGTGTATGCATGTGTGTGGGTGTGTATGTGTTTATGTGTGTGTATATGTGTGTGAATATGTGTATGAACGTGTGTATGCATGTGTGTGGGTGTGTATGTGTTTATGTGTGTGTATATGTGTGTGAATATGTGTATGAACGTGTGTATGCATGTGTGTGGGTGTGTATGTGTTTATGTGTGTGTATATGTGTGTGAATATGTGTATGAATGTGTGTATGCATGTGTGTGGGTGTGTATGTGTTTATGTGTGTGTATATGCGTGTGAATATGTGTATGAACGTGTGTATGCATGTGTGTGGGTGTGTATGTGTTTATGTGTGTGTATATGTGAATATGTGTATGAACGTGTGTATGCATGTGTGTGGGTGTGTATGTGTGTGTATATGCGTGTGAATATGTGTATGAACGTGTGTATGCATGTGTGTGGGTGTGTATGTGTGTGTATATGCGTGTGAATATGTGTATGAACGTGTGTATGCATGTGTGTGGGTGTGTATGTGTTTATGTGTGTGTATATGTGAATATGTGTATGAACGTGTGTATGCATGTGTGTGGGTGTGTATGTGTGTGTATATGCGTGTGAATATGTGTATGAACGTGTGTATGCATGTGTGTGGGTGTGTATGTGTTTATGTTTATGTGTGTGAATATGTGTATGAAAGTGTGTATGCATGTGTGGGGTTGTGTATGTGTTTATGTGTATGTGTGTGTGTATTTGTGTGAATATGTGTATGAACGTGTGTATGCATGTGTGTGGGTGTGTATGTGCTTGTGTGTGAGTATATGCGTGTGAATATGTGTATGAAAGTGTGTATGCATGTGTGTGGGTGTGTATGTGTATTCGTGTGAATATGTGTATGAACGTGTGTGTGTATGTGTTTATGTTTATGTGTGTGAATATGTGTATGAAAGTGTGTATGCATGTGTGGGGTTGTGTATGTGTTTATGTGTATGTGTGTGTGTATTCGTGTGAATATGTGTATGAACGTGTGTATGCATGTGTGTGGGTGTGTATGTGTTTATGTGTATGTGTGTGAATATGTGTATGAAAGTGTGTATGCATGTGTGGGGTTGTGTATGTGTTTATGTGTATGTGTGTGTGTATTCGTGTGAATATGTGTATGAACGTGTGTATGCATGTGTGTTGGTGTGTATGTGTTTGTGTGTGAGTATATGCGTGTGAATATGTGTATGAAAGTGTGTATGCATGTGTGTGGGTGTGTATGTGTATGTGTGTGTGTGTATGCGTGTGAATATGTGTATGAAAGTGTGTATGCATGTGTGTGGGTGTGTATGTGTGTGTGTATTCGTGTGAATATGTGTATGAACGTGTGTATGCATGTGTGTTGGTGTGTATGTGTTTGTGTGTATGTGTGTGTGTGTATGCGTATGAAAGTGTGTATGCATGTGTGGGGTTGTGTATGTGTTTATGTGTGTGTGTATATGTGTGTATGCATGTGTGTTGGTATGTATGTGTTTATGTGTGTGTATATGCATGTGAATATGTGTATGAACGTGTGTATGCATATGTGTATGTGTTCATGTGCATGTGTGTGTATATGCGAGTGAATATGTGTATGAACGTGTGTATGCATGTGTGTGGGTGTGTATGTGTTTATGTGTGTGAATATGTGTATGAAAGTGTGTATGCATGTGTGTTGGTGTGTATGTGTTTATGTGTGTGTATATGCGTGTGAATATATGTATGAACGTGTGTATGCATGTGTGTGGGTGTGTATGTGTTTATGTGTATGTGTGTGTGTATGCGTATGAAAGTGTGTATGCATGTGTGGGGTTGTGTATGTGTTTATGTGTGTGTGTGTATGCGTGTGAATATGTGTATGAAAGTGTGTATGCATGTGTGTGGGGGGGTGTATGTGTGTGTGTGTATGCGTGTGAATATGTGTATGAACGTGTGTATGCATGTGTGTGGGTGTGTATGTGTTTATGTGTGTGTATATGCGTGTGAATATGTGTATGAACGTGTGTATGCATGTGTGTTGGTGTGTATGAGTTTATGTGTGTGTATATGCGTGTGAATATGTGTATGAACGTGTGTATGAATGTGTGTTGCTGTGTATGTGTTTATGTGTGTGTATATGCGTGTGAATATGTGTATGAAAGTGTGTATGCATGTGTGTTGGTGTGTATGTGTTTATGTGTGTGTATATGAGTGTGAATATGTGTATGAAAGTGTGTATGCATGTGTGTGGGTGTGTATGTGTTTATGTGTATGTGTGTGTGTATGTGTGTGAATATGTGTATGAATGTGTGTATGCATGTGTGTTGGTGTGTATGTGTTTATGTGTGTGTATATGCGTGTGAATATGTGTATGAAAGTGTGTATGCATGTGTGTGGGTGTGTATGTGTTTATGTTTATGTGTATGCGTGTGAATATGTGTATGAAAGTGTGTATGCATGTGTGTGGGTGTGTATGTGTTTACTGTATGTGTATGTGTTGGTGTGTATGTGTTTATATGTGTGTGTGTATGCGTGTGAATATGTGTATGAGCACGTGTATGCATGTGTGTGGGTGTGTATATGTGTGTGAATATGTGTATGAGCGCGTGCATGCATGTGTGTGGGTGTGTATGTGTTTATGTATGCGTGTGAATATGTGTATGAGCGCGTATATGTATGTGTATGTGTGTGTGTGTGTGTGTATGTGTGTGAATATGTGTATGAGCATGTGTATGCATGTGTGTGGGTGTGTATGTGTTTATGTGTATGTGTGTGTGTATGCATGTGAATATGTGTATGAGCGCGTATATGTATGTGTATATGTGTGTGTATGCGTGTGAATATGTGTATGAGCGCGTGTATGTATGTGTATGTGTTTGCGTGTGAATATGTGTATGAGCGCGTGTATGCATGTGTGTGGGTGTGTATGTGTATGTGTGTATGTGTGTATGCGTGTGAATTTGAGTATGAGCTTGTGTATGCATGTGTGTGGGTGTGTATGTGTATTTGTATGCATGTGAATATGTGTATGAGCGCGTGTATGCATGTGTGTGGGTGTGTATGTGTGTGTGTATGCGTGTGAATATGTGTATGAGCGCGTGTATGCATGTGTGTGGGTGTGTATATGTGTGTGAAAATGTGTATGAGCGCGTGTATGCATGTGTGTGGGTGTGTATATGTTTATGTGTGTGTGTATGCATGTGTGTGGGTGTGTATATGTGTGTGCGTATGCATGTGTTTATGTGTGTGTGTATGCATGTGACTGTGTATGAGCGCGTGTATGCATGTGTGTGGGTGTGTTTATGTGTGTGTGTATGCGTGTGAATATGTGTATGAGCGCGTGTGGGTGTGTATATGTGTGTGTGTATGCATGTGTGTGGGTGTGTATGTGTTTATGTGTATGTGTATGCGTGTGAATATGTGTATGAGCGGGTGTATGCATGTGTGTGGGTGTATATGTGTGTGAATATGTGTATGCATGTGTGTGGGTGTATATGCGTGTGAATATGTGTATGAGCACGTGTATGCATGTGTGTGGGTGTGTATATGTGTGTGTGTATACATGTGTGTGGGTGTGTATATGTGTGTGTGTATGCATGTGTGTGGGTGTGTATGAGCAGGTGTATGCATGTGTGTGGGTGTGTATGAGCAGGTGTATGCATGTGTGTGGCTGTGTATATGTGTGTGGGTGTGTATATGTGTATGAGCAGGTGTATGCATGTGTGTGGGTGTGTATGAGCAGGTGTATGCATGTGTGTGGGTGTGTATGAGCAGGTGTATGCATGTGTGTGGCTGTGTATATGTGTGTGGGTGTGTATATGTGTGTGTATGCATGTGTGTGGGTGTGTATGAGCAGGTGTATGCATGTGTGTGGCTGTGTATATGTGTGTGGGTGTGTATATGTGTGTGTATGCATGTGTGTGGGTGTGTATGAGCAGGTGTATGCATGTGTGTGGGTGTGTATATGTGTGTTTATATATTCACAGCGGGAACCACACATTCAGACATCATCAATTCATCTTTTCTGCACCCTTCATTCTGCTTTCCATCATTTATTTTTTTAATATCTTTTCAAATGGGGCAGTGCAGCCAATCGGAAGCTGTACCAGTCGCTACTTATAGAAAATAAGTTATGTGCCACCACTGGCTTCACTCAGCATTTAGTCTAAGCAGTGATGGGTTCAGATCGGAGGTGTAGGGAACACACATCTTCCACTTTAGAGACATAAAAGGCTATTTTCAGTTATGTGCATTACCGTATGTGTACACAATACACTTATCAGTATTATACAAACAACAACTTGTTATATGACTTGACAATGTTTATTTAGCAATAAAACTAAACTGTAACACAATAAAAAAATCCCATTGTGAGCGCATAGGGAGACTCTAAGCTCTTGTCCAGCTGGTACTGAAACTAGGAGGTGGGGGTTAACAGCAATTTTAAACACTGATTGTAATCTCATTTTGTATGGCTGCTCCCCAAGAAAGGACCCTTTCCCCACTCCACTCCTTTCTTGTGAAAGAACTCACAGCCCACTTTACTCCTTCCCTGTGAAACAACCCTCTGCCAGCTTGACTCCTTCCCCTAGTAAGGCCTTCTCCCAACTTGACTCCTCCTTCTGGGAAGGACCTTCGGCCAACTTAACTAGTCTCCTGGGAAGGGCCTTATGCCAACTGGACTCCTCCCTTACTAAAATGTTTCCATTGCTCTCTTTCAATATTGGCCTTTGAGTAAACCGTAATTAGACAACAAAAGATAATAAGGTCTGCTTTCCCTGCTAGCTCAAACCATTTCACTGGGTTGTGGTTTCAATTAGCAGTAACACTTTTTCATATACAAAATTATACCTAAAAGTGCAATTTCCCATACACTTTAGACTCTGCAGCTGGTATAGCAAGTCATTGTAAACACATTAAGGAGAACCAGTTTGTCTCTTTATTGCTGGGAGCATTTGGTATTTAAGTGAGCAAACAATTCCTTGTAAAGGAGCAGAACAAAGTTCTTGGGGACAAAAGTTTGTTTGTAAGGTAGATATTAAGGGCATTAGTGCCACATGCAGATATTTGAGAGCTATGGTGTGTCCCTATAATATATTGACCTTCACTGTTAGAATTGGAAGTACAGTGCAATGTTATATTCCAAGCAGCCATTGGCTGCACACTCTAGTTATAACTGTCCCTAATTGGCCACGGAAGAGAAGGCAACTTAAGTTATAACATGGCAGCTCACATTGTTTTATAGACACTAAAACTTTTTATTATTTCAACAGCTAATGAAACTTTAAAAAATACATCTAAATGTTATTCTCAGACTAATCTTTTCTTTGTCTGCATCATTTTATCTAGCGTTAATTTAATGTTTAATGTCCCTTTAATACCATCCCCTCCCCCAACTGTCCCATTTTAAAGATGCAAGTATTCCAAAATCCAAACCTTTTCCGGTCCCAAATAGTTTGGATAAAGAGTTTTCTACCTGTAGTTTATGCATAGAACATTATTTGCTATAAACCAGCCTTGTCTTACTGCAACTGCTTTATACGGACATAAAAGGGAAACTCAAATGAGTGTATTACACATTTGACAAAAAAGAAAAGTGTAATACTTTTTTATTTACAAAAATACTTTTGACAAAAGTTGTCTTTTTCTATAATAATAGTTCTTGTGCACGTGACCCCCTAGCAGGCGCAGGTACGTAATGTGCATGCTCATTTGTCAGGAGCAAGTATTACTGTTTACCTATGTATGCCAGGGACCTGCAGGAACAGGGAATGCTATCACAGTATGTGCAATAACATCTCACAAGCATTTTAAGAGGCAAAAATGTATTGCAAAAATGATTTTAATCTCAACTGTGTTGCACTGTCATGTGTGTCATCTTGGAGTTTTATGTCCCTTTAAGTGCTCGGATACCTTGACTCAGTAATAACATTTTGCCAGTGTTTTTTTTTATTATTCTATTGTATGTTTGAGGTTTAGTAAAGGCTGCAGTTTAAAAATCAATAATGTCTTCTCTGTGAATAGCCTGTATCTAAGTAGGGCAAAGGGAACAAACAAACACAGGAGATACATGTCAGGGCTTGTGTCAGAACAAGAGGGCATGCTCTGCCTTCTATATATAGCAGATAGATAACGGTTGTGATCTACTAGTAAATCTCTATGAGTAGCAGAGCATGCCACAAATTTGTGCTTCTTGTGTCCGGCACTCATCATGTGGCCTCAACTCAAAAACAAAAGTGTGAATGCACATCAGAAAATAGTGCTGGCTTACCGCTGACCCCTTAGTGTGAAAACGACAGCAGATGCACGGGTATATGTGCTGACAATAAGGGGTTAATCATCCACTTGTGTCTTGTTCTTTACAAAATGATGCACTATGAATTGTTGCACTCCACTTGTAATCTAGACCTTTGAGTCCATGTCCCTTTATAATAATAAACCAAATAGAGCTTTTTAGTTTTAAACAAGACCGTCCCTTTAGTTCAGTGCAGGTGTGAAAAGCTGAAACTTTTGTACCAGAATTTCATTTCTACCCCTTGTCTCCCAGCCCAGGGATTCTGCCTCAGTTTGCTGCACTTGAAATCCTAGAGAAAATTCATGTAACAGTTATGCTACAAATATTCACATACACTAACAGTTATGTTACAAATATTCACATACACTAAAAGTTATGCTACAAATATTCACATACACTAACAGTTATGCTACAGATATTCACATACACTAACAGTTATGTTACAAATATTCACATACACTAAAAGTTATGCTACAAATATTCACATACACTAACAGTTATGCTACAGATATTCACATACAATAACAGTTATGTTACAAATATTCACATACACTAACAGTTATGTTACAAATATTCACATACACTAAAAGTTATGCTACAAATATTCACATACACTAACAGTTATGCTACAGATATTCACATACACTAACAGTTATGTTACAAATATTCACATACACTAAAAGTTATGCTACAAATATTCACATACACTAACAGTTATGCTACAAATATTCACATACACTAACAATTATGCTACAGATATTCACATACACTAACAGTTATGTTACAAATATTCACATACACTAAAAGTTATGCTACAAATATTCACATACACTAACAGTTATGCTACAGATATTCACATACACTAACAGTTATGTTACAAATATTCACATACACTAACAGTTATGCTACAAATATTCACATACACTAACAGTTATGCTACAGATATTCACATACACTAACAGTTATGCTACAAATATTCACATACACTAAAAGTTATGCTACAAATATTCACATACACTAACAGTTATGCTACAGATATTCACATACACTAACAGTTATGTTACAAATATTCACATACACTAACAGTTATGCTACAAATATTCACATACACTAAAAGTTATGCTACAAATATTCACATACACTAACAGTTATGCTACAGATATTCACATACACTAAAAGTTATGCTACAAATATTCACATACACTAACAGTTATGCTACAGATATTCACATACACTAACAGTTATGTTACAAATATTCACATACACTAACAGTTATGCTACAAATATTCACATACACTAACAGTTATGCTACAGATATTCACATACACTAACAGTTATGCTACAGATATTCACATACACTAAAAGTTATGCTACAAATATTCACATACACTAACAGTTATGCTACAGATATTCACATACACTAACAGTTATGTTACAAATATTCACATACACTAACAGTTATGCTACAAATATTCACATACACTAACAGTTATGCTACAGATATTCACATACACTAACAGTTATGCTACAGATATTCACATACACTAACAGTTATGCTACAAATATTCACATACACTAACAGTTATGCTACAGATATTCACATACACTAAAAGTTATGCTACAAATATTCACATACACTAACAGTTATGCTACAAATATTCACATACACTAACAGTTATGCTACAGATATTCACATACACTAAAAGTTATGCTACAAATATTCACATACACTAACAGTTATGCTACAAATATTCATATACACTAACAGTTATGCTACAGATATTCACATACACTAACAGTTATGTTACAAATATTCACATACACTAACAGTTATGCTACAAATATTCACATACACTAACAGTTATGCAACAAATATTCCTTTTATGTCTTAACAAATAATTTCCTGAGTTGTACAGATTATGTGTCACGTCCCTTTAATTCCACTTGTTTTTAATTCCTATGAGCTGGGAGGGACAGGAAGAAGTGGGAGAAAAAGAGAGTTTTCTTTATTTTGGCAAAAATACCTGATGTCTCCCAGGGATATGATAAGGAGAACACATAGTACTGTGTACAGCTCAGCTGGCTTCTTGCGCGTGAAATAGCAACAGAAACACAAAGGCCTAGATTCATTAACAACCTAAAACTTCCCCAGTAAGAAACAAAACAAATCTTGTACAATGGAACTGATTCATTAAGACATAAGGGTTTTATTCAGCTGTATAATAGTATATGTCACAAACACTAACTGACACTTACCTCTCCTAGAGCACTCTCAGCTCTCAGGCTCAGTCAGCTGTATAATAGTATATGTCACATACACAGAGACACTTACCTCTCCTACAGCACTCTCATGTCTCAGGCTCAGTAAGCTGTATAATAGTATATGTCACATACACTGAGACACTTACCTCTCCTACAGCACTCTCATGTCTCAGGCTCAGTCAGCTGTATAATAGTATATGTCACATACACTGAGACACTTACCTCTCCTACAGCACTCTCATGTCTCAGGCTCAGTCAGCTGTATAATAGTATATGTCACATACACAGAGACACTTACCTCTCCTACAGCACTCTCATGTCTCAGGCTCAGTCAGCTGTATAATAGTATATGTCACATACACTGAGACACTTACCTCTCCTACAGCACTCTCTCAGACTCAGTCAGCTGTATAATAGTATATGTCACATACACAGAGACACTTACCTCTCCTACAGCACTCTCATGTCTCAGGCTCAGTCAGCTGTATAATAGTATATGTCACATACAGTGAGACACTTACCTCTCCTACAGCACTCTCATGTCTCAGGCTCAGTCAGCTGTATAATAGTATATGTCACATACAGTGAGACACTTACCTCTCCTACAGCACTCTCATGTCTCAGGCTCAGTCAGCTGTATAATAGTATATGTCACATACACTGAGACTTACCTCTCCTACAGCACTCTCATGTCTCAGGCTCAGTCAGCTGTATAATAGTATATGTCACATACACAGAGACACTTACCTCTCCTACAGCACTCTCATATCTCAGGCTCAGTCAGCTGTATAATAGTATATGTCACATACACTGAGGCACTTACCTCTCCTACAGCACTCTCATATCTCAGGCTCAGTCAGCTGTATAATAGTATATGTCACATACACTGAGACACTTACCTCTCCTACAGCACTCTCTCAGACTCAGTCAGCTGTATAATAGTATATGTCACATACACAGAGACACTTACCTCTCCTACAGCACTCTCATATCTCAGGCTCAGTCAGCTGTATAATAGTACATGTCACATACACTGAGACACTTACCTCTCCTACAGCACTCTCTCAGACTCAGTCAGCTGTATAATAGTATATGTCACATACACAGAGACACTTACCTCTCCTACAGCACTCTCTCAGACTCAGTCAGCTGTATAATAGTATATGTCACATATACTGAGACACTTACCTCTCCTACAGCACTCTCATGTCTCAGACTCAGTCAGCTGTATAATAGTATATGTCACATACACTGAGACACTTACCTCTCCTACAGCACTCTCATGTCACAGGCTCAGTCAGCTGTATAATAGTATATGTCACATACACTGAGACACTTACCTCTCCTACAGCACTCTCATGTCTCAGGCTCAGTCAGCTGTATAATAGTATATGTCACATACAGTGAGACACTTACCTCTCCTACAGCACTCTCATGTCTCAGGCTCAGTCAGCTGTATAATAGTATATGTCACATACAGTGAGACACTTACCTCTCCTACAGCACTCTCATGTCTCAGGCTCAGTCAGCTGTATAATAGTATATGTCACATACAGTGAGACACTTACCTCTCCTACATCACTCTCATGTCTCAGGCTCAGTCAGCTGTATAATAGTATATGTCACATACAGTGAGACACTTACCTCTCCTACAGCACTCTCATGTATCAGGCTCAGTCAGCTGTATAATAGTATATGTCACATACACAGAGACACTTACCTCTCCTACAGCACTCTCATGTCTCAGGCTCAGTCAGCTGTATAATAGTATATGTCACATACACTGAGACACTTACCTCTCCTATAGCACTCTCATGTCTCAGGCTCAGTCAGCTGTATAATAGTATATGTCACATACACTGAGGCACTTACCTCTCCTACAGCACTCTCATGTCTCAGGCTCAGTCAGCTGTATAATAGTATATGTCACATACACTGAGACACTTACCTCTCCTACAGCACTCTCATGTCTCAGGCTCAGTCAGCTGTATAATAGTATATGTCACATACAGTGAGACACTTACCTCTCCTACAGCACTCTCAGCTCTCAGGCTCAGTCAGCTGTATAATAGTATATGTCACATACACTGAGGCACTTACCTCTCCTACAGCACTCTCAGCTCTCAGGCTCAGTCAGCTGTATAATAGTATATGTCACATACAGTGAGACACTTACCTCTCCTACAGCACTCTCAGCTCTCAGGCTCAGTCAGCTGTATAATAGTATATGTCACATACAGTTAGACACTTACCTCTCCTACAGCACTCTCATGTCTCAGGCTCAGTCAGCTGTATAATAGTATATGTCACATACACTGAGACACTTACCTCTCCTACAGCACTCTCATGTCTCAGGCTCAGTCAGCTGTATAATAGTAAATGTCACATACACAGACACTTACCTCTCCTACAGCACTATCATGTCTCAGGCTCAGTCAGCTGTATAATAGTATATGTCACATACAGTGAGACACTTACCTCTCCTACAGCACTCTAATGTCTCAGGCTCAGTCAGCTGTATAATAGTATATGTCACATACAGTGAGACACTTACCTCTCCTACAGCACTCTCATGTCTCAGGCTCAGTCAGCTGTATAATAGTATATGTCACATACAGTGAGACACTTACCTCTCCTACAGCACTCTCATGTCTCAGGCTCAGTCAGCTGTATAATAGTATATGTCACATACACTGAGACACTTACCTCTCCTACAGCACTCTCATGTCTCAGGCTCAGTCAGCTGTATAATAGTATATGTCACATACACTGAGACACTTACCTCTCCTACAGCACTCTCAGGCTCAGTCAGCTGTATAATAGTATATGTCACATACAGTGAGACACTTACCTCTCCTACAGCACTCTCAGTCACAGGCTCAGTCAGCTGTATAATAGTATATGTCACATACACTGAGACACTTACCTCTCCTACAGCACTCTCATATCTCAGGCTCAGTCAGCTGTATAATAGTATATGTCACATACACTGAGACACTTACCTCTCCTACAGCACTCTCATGTCTCAGGCTCAGTCAGCTGTATAATAGTATATGTCACATACACTGAGGCACTTACCTCTCCTACAGCACTCTCAGCTCTCAGGCTCAGTCAGCTGTATAATAGTATATGTCACATACAGTGAGACACTTACCTCTCCTACAGCACTCTCAGCTCTCAGTCCGCTGTATAATAGTATATGTCACATACACAGAGACACTTACCTCTCCTACAGCACTCTCAGCTCTCAGGCTCAGTCAGCTGTATAATAGTATATGTCACATGCACAGAGACACTTACCTCTCCTACAGCACTCTCATGTCTCAGGCTCAGTCAGCTGTATAATAGTATATGTCACATACAGTGAGACACTTACCTCTCCTACAGCACTCTCATGTCTCAGGCTCAGTCAGCTGTATAATAGTATATGTCACATACACTGAGACACTTACCTCTCCTACAGCACTCTCATGTCTCAGGCTCAGTCAGCTGTATAATAGTATATGTCACATACAGTGAGACACTTACCTCTCCTACAGCACTCTCATGTCTCAGGCTCAGTCAGCTGTATAATAGTATATGTCACATACACTGAGACACTTACCTCTCCTACAGCACTCTCATGTCTCAGGCTCAGTCAGCTGTATAATAGTATATGTCACATACACTGAGACACTTACCTCTCCTACATCACTCTCATGTCTCAGGCTCAGTCAGCTGTATAATAGTATATGTCACATACACTGAGACACTTACCTCTCCAACAGCACTCTCCTGTCTCAGGCTCAGTCAGCTGTATAATAGTATATGTCACATACACTGAGACACTTACCTCTCCTACAGCACTCTCAGGCTCAGTCAGCTGTATAATAGTATATGTCACATACAGTGAGACACTTACCTCTCCTACAGCACTCTCAGTCACAGGCTCAGTCAGCTGTATAATAGTATATGTCACATACAGTGAGACACTTACCTCTCCTACAGCACTCTCATGTCTCAGGCTCAGTCAGCTGTATAATAGTATATGTCACATACAGTGAGACACTTACCTCTCCTACAGCACTCTCATGTCTCAGGCTCAGTCAGCTGTATAATAGTATATGTCACATACACTGAGACACTTACCTCTCCTACAGCACTCTCATGTCTCAGGCTCAGTCAGCTGTATAATAGTATATGTCACATACACTGAGACACTTACCTCTCCTACATCACTCTCATGTCTCAGGCTCAGTCAGCTGTATAATAGTATATGTCACATACACTGAGACACTTACCTCTCCAACAGCACTCTCCTGTCTCAGGCTCAGTCAGCTGTATAATAGTATATGTCACATACACTGAGACACTTACCTCTCCTACAGCACTCTCAGCTCTCAGGCTCAGTCAGCTGTATAATAGTATATGTCACATACACTGAGACACTTACCTCTCCTACAGCACTCTCATGTCTCAGGCTCAGTCAGCTGTATAATAGTATATGTCACATACACTGAGACACTTACCTCTCCTACAGCACTCTCATGTCTCAGGCTCAGTCAGCTGTATAATAGTATATGTCACATACACTGAGACACTTACCTCTCCTACAGCACTCTCATGTCTCAGGCTCAGTCAGCTGTATAATAGTATATGTCACATACACAGAGACACTTACCTCTCCTACAGCACTCTCATGTCTCAGGCTCAGTCAGCTGTATAATAGTATATGTCACATACACTGAGGCACTTACCTCTCCTACAGCACTCTCATGTCTCAGGCTCAGTCAGCTGTATAATAGTATATGTCACATACACTGAGACACTTACCTCTCCTACAGCACTCTCAGCTCTCAGGCTCAGTCAGCTGTATAATAGTATATGTCACATACACTGAGACACTTACCTCTCCTACAGCACTCTCATGTCTCAGGCTCAGTCAGCTGTATAATAGTATATGTCACATACAGTGAGACACTTACCTCTCCTACAGCACTCTCTCAGGCTCAGTCAGCTGTATAATAGTATATGTCACATACAGTGAGACACTTACCTCTCCTACATCACTCTCAGCTCTCAGGCTCAGTCAGCTGTATAATAGTATATGTCACATACACTGAGACACTTACCTCTCCTACAGCACTCTCATGTCTCAGGCTCAGTCAGCTGTATAATAGTATATGTCACATACAGTGAGACACTTACCTCTCCTACAGCACTCTCTCAGGCTCAGTCAGCTGTATAATAGTATATGTCACATACAGTCAGACACTTACCTCTCCTACAGCACTCTCAGCTCTCAGGCTCAGTCAGCTGTATAATAGTATATGTCACATACACTGAGACACTTACCTCTCCTACAGCACTCTCATGTCTCAGGCTCAGTCAGCTGTATAATAGTATATGTCACATACAGTGAGACACTTACCTCTCCTACAGCACTCTCATGTCTCAGGCTCAGTCAGCTGTATAATAGTATATGTCACATACAGTGAGACACTTACCTCTCCTACAGCACTCTCATGTCTCAGGCTCAGTCAGCTGTATAATAGTATATGTCACATACACAGAGACACTTACCTCTCCTACATCACTCTCATGTCTCAGGCTCAGTCAGCTGTATAATAGTATATGTCACATACACTGACACTTACCTCTCCTACAGCACTCTCAGCTCTCAGGCTCAGTCAGCTGTATAATAGTATATGTCACATGCACAGAGACACTTACCTCTCCTACAGCACTCTCATGTCTCAGGCTCAGTCAGCTGTATAATAGTATATGTCACATACACTGAGACACTTACCTCTCCTACAGCACTCTCAGGTCTCAGGCTCAGTCAGCTGTATAATAGTATATGTCACATACACTGAGACACTTACCTCTCCTACAGCACTCTCATGTCTCAGGCTCAGTCAGCTGTATAATAGTATATGTCACATACACTGAGACACTTACCTCTCCTACAGCACTCTCAGGTCTCAGGCTCAGTCAGCTGTATAATAGTATATATCACATACAGTGAGACACTTACCTCTCCTACAGCACTCTCATGTCTCAGGCTCAGTCAGCTGTATAATAGTATATGTCACATACAGTGAGACACTTACCTCTCCTACAGCACTGTCAGCTCTCAGGCTCAGTCAGCTGTATAATAGTATATGTCACATACACAGAGACACTTACCTCTCCTACAGCACTCTCATGTCTCAGGCTCAGTCAGCTGTATAATAGTATATGTCACATTCACAGACACTTACCTCTCCTACAGCACTCTCATGTCTCAGGCTCAGTCAGCTGTATAATAGTATATGTCACATACAGTGAGACACTTACCTCTCCTACAGCACTCTCATGTCTCAGGCTCAGTCAGCTGTATAATAGTATATGTCACATACACTGAGGCACTTACCTCTCCTACAGCACTCTCATGTCTCAGGCTCAGTCAGCTGTATAATAGTATATGTCACATACACTGAGACACTTACCTCTCCTACAGCACTCTCATGTCTCAGGCTCAGTCAGCTGTATAATAGTATATGTCACATACACTGAGACACTTACCTCTCCTACAGCACTCTCATGTCTCAGGCTCAGTCAGCTGTATAATAGTATATGTCACATACACTGAGGCACTTACCTCTCCTACAGCACTCTCAGCTCTCAGGCTCAGTCAGCTGTATAATAGTATATGTCACATACAGTGAGACACTTACCTCTCCTACAGCACTCTCAGCTCTCAGGCTCAGTCAGCTGTATAATAGTATATGTCACATACAGTGAGACACTTACCTCTCCTACAGCACTCTCATGTCTCAGGCTCAGTCAGCTGTATAATAGTATATGTCACATACACTGAGACACTTACCTCTCCTACAGCACTCTCATGTCTCAGGCTCAGTCAGCTGTATAATAGTATATGTCACATACACTGAGACACTTACCTCTCCTACATCACTCTCATGTCTCAGGCTCAGTCAGCTGTATAATAGTATATGTCACATACACTGAGACACTTACCTCTCCAACAGCACTCTCCTGTCTCAGGCTCAGTCAGCTGTATAATAGTATATGTCACATACACTGAGTCACTTACCTCTCCTACAGCACTCTCAGCTCTCAGGCTCAGTCAGCTGTATAATAGTATATGTCACATACACTGAGACACTTACCTCTCCTACAGCACTCTCATGTCTCAGGCTCAGTCAGCTGTATAATAGTATATGTCACATACACTGAGACACTTACCTCTCCTACAGCACTCTCATGTCTCAGGCTCAGTCAGCTGTATAATAGTATATGTCACATACACAGAGACACTTACCTCTCCTACAGCACTCTCATGTCTCAGGCTCAGTCAGCTGTATAATAGTATATGTCACATACACTGAGGCACTTACCTCTCCTACAGCACTCTCATGTCTCAGGCTCAGTCAGCTGTATAATAGTATATGTCACATACACTGAGACACTTACCTCTCCTACAGCACTCTCAGCTCTCAGGCTCAGTCAGCTGTATAATAGTATATGTCACATACACTGAGACACTTACCTCTCCTACAGCACTCTCATGTCTCAGGCTCAGTCAGCTGTATAATAGTATATGTCACATACAGTGAGACACTTACCTCTCCTACAGCACTCTCTCAGGCTCAGTCAGCTGTATAATAGTATATGTCACATACAGTGAGACACTTACCTCTCCTACAGCACTCTCATATCTCAGGCTCAGTCAGCTGTATAATAGTATATGTCACATACACTGAGACACTTACCTCTCCTACAGCACTCTCAGCTCTCAGGCTCAGTCAGCTGTATAATAGTATATGTCACATACAGTGAGACACTTACCTCTCCTACATCACTCTCAGCTCTCAGGCTCAGTCAGCTGTATAATAGTATATGTCACATACACTGAGACACTTACCTCTCCTACAGCACTCTCATGTCTCAGGCTCAGTCAGCTGTATAATAGTATATGTCACATACAGTGAGACACTTACCTCTCCTACAGCACTCTCTCAGGCTCAGTCAGCTGTATAATAGTATATGTCACAAACAGTCAGACACTTACCTCTCCTACAGCACTCTCTCAGGCTCAGTCAGCTGTATAATAGTATATGTCACATACACTGAGACACTTACCTCTCCTACAGCACTCTCAGCTCTCAGGCTCAGTCAGCTGTATAATAGTATATGTCACATACACTGAGACACTTACCTCTCCTACATCACTCTCATGTCTCAGGCTCAGTCAGCTGTATAATAGTATATGTCACATACACTGAGACACTTACCTCTCCTACATCACTCTCAGCTCTCAGGCTCAGTCAGCTGTATAATAGTATATGTCACATACAGTGAGACACTTACCTCTCCTACAGCACTCTCATGTCTCAGGCTCAGTCAGCTGTATAATAGTATATGTCACATACACAGAGACACTTACCTCTCCTACAGCACTCTCATGTCTCAGGCTCAGTCAGCTGTATAATAGTATATGTCACATACACTGAGACACTTACCTCTCCTACATCACTCTCAGCTCTCAGACTCAGTCAGCTGTATAATAGTATATGTCACATACACAGAGACACTTACCTCTCCTACAGCACTCTCATGTCTCAGGCTCAGTCAGCTGTATAATAGTAAATGTCACATACAGTGAGACACTTACCTCTCCTACAGCACTCTCAGCTCTCAGGCTCAGTCAGCTGTATAATAGTATATGTCACATACACTGAGACACTTACCTCTCCTACAGCACTCTCAGCTCTCAGGCTCAGTCAGCTGTATAATAGTATATGTCACATACAGTCAGACACTTACCTCTCCTACAGCACTCTCATGTCTCAGGCTCAGTCAGCTGTATAATAGTATATGTCACATACACAGAGACACTTACCTCTCCTACATCACTCTCATGTCTCAGGCTCAGTCAGCTGTATAATAGTATATGTCACATACACTGACACTTACCTCTCCTACAGCACTCTCAGCTCTCAGGCTCAGTCAGCTGTATAATAGTATATGTCACATGCACAGAGACACTTACCTCTCCTACAGCACTCTCATGTCTCAGGCTCAGTCAGCTGTATAATAGTATATGTCACATACACTGAGACACTTACCTCTCCTACAGCACTCTCAGGTCTCAGGCTCAGTCAGCTGTATAATAGTATATGTCACATACACTGAGACACTTACCTCTCCTACAGCACTCTCATGTCTCAGGCTCAGTCAGCTGTATAATAGTATATGTCACATACACTGAGACACTTACCTCTCCTACAGCACTCTCAGGTCTCAGGCTCAGTCAGCTGTATAATAGTATATATCACATACAGTGAGACACTTACCTCTCCTACAGCACTCTCATGTCTCAGGCTCAGTCAGCTGTATAATAGTATATGTCACATACAGTGAGACACTTACCTCTCCTACAGCACTGTCAGCTCTCAGGCTCAGTCAGCTGTATAATAGTATATGTCACATACACAGAGACACTTACCTCTCCTACAGCACTCTCATGTCTCAGGCTCAGTCAGCTGTATAATAGTATATGTCACATTCACAGACACTTACCTCTCCTACAGCACTCTCATGTCTCAGGCTCAGTCAGCTGTATAATAGTATATGTCACATACACTGAGGCACTTACCTCTCCTACAGCACTCTCATGTCTCAGGCTCAGTCAGCTGTATAATAGTATATGTCACATACACTGAGGCACTTACCTCTCCTACAGCACTCTCATGTCTCAGGCTCAGTCAGCTGTATAATAGTATATGTCACATACACTGAGACACTTACCTCTCCTACAGCACTCTCATGTCTCAGGCTCAGTCAGCTGTATAATAGTATATGTCACATACACTGAGGCACTTACCTCTCCTACAGAACTCTCAGCTCTCAGGCTCAGTCAGCTGTATAATAGTATATGTCACATACAGTGAGACACTTACCTCTCCTACAGCACTCTCATGTCTCAGGCTCAGTCAGCTGTATAATAGTATATGTCACATACAGTGAGACACTTACCTCTCCTACAGCACTCTCTCAGACTCAGTCAGCTGTATAATAGTATATGTCACATACACTGAGACACTTACCTCTCCTACAGCACTCTCATATCTCAGGCTCAGTCAGCTGTATAATAGTATATGTCACGTACACAGACACTTACCTCTCCTACAGCACTCTCATGTCTCAGGCTCAGTCAGCTGTATAATAGTATATGTCACATACACTGAGACACTTACCTCTCCTACAGCACTCTCAGCTCTCAGTCCGCTGTATAATAGTATATGTCACATACACAGAGACACTTACCTCTCCTACAGCACTCTCATGTCTCAGGCTCAGTCAGCTGTATAATAGTATATGTCACATACACTGAGACACTTACCTCTCCTACAGCACTCTCATGTCTCAGGCTCAGTCAGCTGTATAATAGTATATGTCACATACAGTGAGACACTTACCTCTCCTACATCACTCTCATGTCTCAGGCTCAGTCAGCTGTATAATAGTATATGTCACATACAGTGAGACACTTACCTCTCCTACAGCACTCTCAGCTCTCAGGCTCAGTCAGCTGTATAATAGTATATGTCACATACAGTGAGACACTTACCTCTCCTACAGCACTCTCAGGCTCAGTCAGCTGTATAATAGTATATGTCACATACACTGAGACACTTACCTCTCCTACAGCACTCTCAGGCTCAGTCAGCTGTATAATAGTATATGTCACATACACTGAGACACTTACCTCTCCTACAGCACTCTCAGGCTCAGTCAGCTGTATAATAGTATATGTCACATACAGTGAGACACTTACCTCTCCTACAGCACTCTCAGCTCTCAGGCTCAGTCAGCTGTATAATAGTATATGTCACATACACTGAGACACTTACCCCTCCTACAGCACTCTCATGTCTCAGGCTCAGTCAGCTGTATAATAGTATATGTCACATACAGTGAGACACTTACCTCTCCTACAGCACTCTCAGCTCTCAGGCTCAGTCAGCTGTATAATAGTATATGTCACATACACACAGACACTTACCTCTCCTACAGCACTCTCATGTCTCAGGCTCAGTCAGCTGTATAATAGTATATGTCACATACAGTGAGACACTTACCTCTCCTACAGCACTCTCATGTCTCAGGCTCAGTCAGCTGTATAATAGTATATGTCACATACACTGAGACACTTACCTCTCCTACAGCACTCTCATGTCTCAGGCTCAGTCAGCTGTATAATAGTATATGTCACATACACTGAGACACTTACCTCTCCTACAGCACTCTCATGTCTCAGGCTCAGTCAGCTGTATAATAGTATATGTCACATACACTGAGACACTTACCTCTCCTACAGCACTCTCATGTCTCAGGCTCAGTCAGCTGTATAATAGTATATGTCACATACACAGAGACACTTACCTCTCCTACATCACTCTCATGTCTCAGGCTCAGTCAGCTGTATAATAGTATATGTCACATACACTGACACTTACCTCTCCTACAGCACTCTCAGCTCTCAGGCTCAGTCAGCTGTATAATAGTATATGTCACATGCACAGAGACACTTACCTCTCCTACAGCACTCTCCTGTCTCAGGCTCAGTCAGCTGTATAATAGTATATGTCACATACACTGAGACACTTACCTCTCCTACAGCACTCTCAGGTCTCAGGCTCAGTCAGCTGTATAATAGTATATGTCACATACACTGAGACACTTACCTCTCCTACAGCACTCTCATGTCTCAGGCTCAGTCAGCTGTATAATAGTATATGTCACATACACTGAGACACTTACCTCTCCTACAGCACTCTCAGGTCTCAGGCTCAGTCAGCTGTATAATAGTATATATCACATACAGTGAGACACTTACCTCTCCTACAGCACTCTCATGTCTCAGGCTCAGTCAGCTGTATAATAGTATATGTCACATACAGTGAGACACTTACCTCTCCTACAGCACTGTCAGCTCTCAGGCTCAGTCAGCTGTATAATAGTATATGTCACATACACAGAGACACTTACCTCTCCTACAGCACTCTCATGTCTCAGGCTCGTCAGCTGTATAATAGTATATGTCACATTCACAGACACTTACCTCTCCTACAGCACTCTCATGTCTCAGGCTCAGTCAGCTGTATAATAGTATATGTCACATACACTGAGGCACTTACCTCTCCTACAGCACTCTCATGTCTCAGGCTCAGTCAGCTGTATAATAGTATATGTCACATACACTGAGGCACTTACCTCTCCTACAGCACTCTCATGTCTCAGGCTCAGTCAGCTGTATAATAGTATATGTCACATACACAGAGACACTTACCTCTCCTACAGCACTCTCATGTCTCAGGCTCAGTCAGCTGTATAATAGTATATGTCACATACACTGAGGCACTTACCTCTCCTACAGAACTCTCAGCTCTCAGGCTCAGTCAGCTGTATAATAGTATATGTCACATACAGTGAGACACTTACCTCTCCTACAGCACTCTCATGTCTCAGGCTCAGTCAGCTGTATAATAGTATATGTCACATACAGTGAGACACTTACCTCTCCTACAGCACTCTCTCAGACTCAGTCAGCTGTATAATAGTATATGTCACATACACTGAGACACTTACCTCTCCTACAGCACTCTCATATCTCAGGCTCAGTCAGCTGTATAATAGTATATGTCACGTACACAGACACTTACCTCTCCTACAGCACTCTCATGTCTCAGGCTCAGTCAGCTGTATAATAGTATATGTCACATACACTGAGACACTTACCTCTCCTACAGCACTCTCAGCTCTCAGTCCGCTGTATAATAGTATATGTCACATACACAGAGACACTTACCTCTCCTACAGCACTCTCATGTCTCAGGCTCAGTCAGCTGTATAATAGTATATGTCACATACAGTGAGACACTTACCTCTCCTACAGCACTCTCATGTCTCAGGCTCAGTCAGCTGTATAATAGTATATGTCACATACAGTGAGACACTTACCCTCTCCTACATCACTCTCATGTCTCAGGCTCAGTCAGCTGTATAATAGTATATGTCACATACAGTGAGACACTTACCTCTCCTACAGCACTCTCAGCTCTCAGGCTCAGTCAGCTGTATAATAGTATATGTCACATACAGTGAGACACTTACCTCTCCTACAGCACTCTCAGGCTCAGTCAGCTGTATAATAGTATATGTCACATACACTGAGACACTTACCTCTCCTACAGCACTCTCAGGCTCAGTCAGCTGTATAATAGTATATGTCACATACACTGAGACACTTACCTCTCCTACAGCACTCTCAGGCTCAGTCAGCTGTATAATAGTATATGTCACATACAGTGAGGACACTTACCTCTCCTACAGCACTCTCAGCTCTCAGGCTCAGTCAGCTGTATAATAGTATATGTCACATACACTGAGACACTTACCCCTCCTACAGCACTCTCATGTCTCAGGCTCAGTCAGCTGTATAATAGTATATGTCACATACAGTGAGACACTTACCTCTCCTACAGCACTCTCAGCTCTCAGGCTCAGTCAGCTGTATAATAGTATATGTCACATACACACAGACACTTACCTCTCCTACAGCACTCTCATGTCTCAGGCTCAGTCAGCTGTATAATAGTATATGTCACATACAGTGAGACACTTACCTCTCCTACAGCACTCTCATGTCTCAGGCTCAGTCAGCTGTATAATAGTATATGTCACATACACTGAGACACTTACCTCTCCTACAGCACTCTCAAGTCTCAGGCTCAGTCAGCTGTATAATAGTATATGTCACATACACTGAGACACTTACCTCTCCTACAGCACTCTCATGTCTCAGGCTCAGTCAGCTGTATAATAGTATATGTCACATACACTGAGACACTTACCTCTCCTACAGCACTCTCATGTCTCAGGCTCAGTCAGCTGTATAATAGTATATGTCACATACACTGAGACACTTACCTCTCCTACATCACTCTCATGTCTCAGGCTCAGTCAGCTGTATAATAGTATATGTCACATACAGTGAGACACTTACCTCTCCTACAGCACTCTCATGTCTCAGGCTCAGTCAGCTGTATAATAGTATATGTCACATACACTGAGACACTTACCTCTCCTACATCACTCTCAGCTCTCAGACTCAGTCAGCTGTATAATAGTATATGTCACATACACAGACACTTACCTCTCCTACAGCACTCTCATGTCTCAGGCTCAGTCAGCTGTATAATAGTATATGTCACATACACTGAGACACTTACCTCTCCTACAGCACTCTCATGTCTCAGACTCAGTCAGCTGTATAATAGTATATGTCACATACACAGAGACACTTACCTCTCCTACAGCACTCTCAGCTCTCAGGCTCAGTCAGCTGTATAATAGTATATGTCACATACAGTGAGACACTTACCTCTCCTACAGCACTCTCTCAGGCTCAGTCAGCTGTATAATAGTATATGTCACATACACTGAGACACTTACCTCTCCTACAGCACTCTCAGTCACAGGCTCAGTCAGCTGTATAATAGTATATGTCACATACACTGAGACACTTACCTCTCCTACAGCACTCTCAGCTCTCAGGCTCAGTCAGCTGTATAATAGTATATGTCACATACAGTGAGACACTTACCTCTCCTACATCACTCTCATGTCTCAGGCTCAGTCAGCTGTATAATAGTATATGTCACATACACTGAGACACTTACCTCTCCTACAGCACTCTCATGTCTCAGGCTCAGTCAGCTGTATAATAGTATATGTCACATACACTGAGACACTTACCTCTCCTACAGCACTCTCATGTCTCAGGCTCAGTCAGCTGTATAATAGTATATGTCACATACACTGAGACACTTACCTCTCCTACAGCACTCTCAGCTCTCAGACTCAGTCAGCTGTATAATAGTATATGTCACATACACTGAGACACTTACCTCTCCTACAGCACTCTCATGTCTCAGGCTCAGTCAGCTGTATAATAGTATATGTCACATACAGTGAGACACTTACCTCTCCTACAGCACTCTCATGTCTCAGGCTCAGTCAGCTGTATAATAGTATATGTCACATACAGTGAGACACTTACCTCTCCTACATCACTCTCATGT
This sequence comes from Bombina bombina, assembly GCF_027579735.1. Taxonomy (NCBI): domain Eukaryota; kingdom Metazoa; phylum Chordata; class Amphibia; order Anura; family Bombinatoridae; genus Bombina; species Bombina bombina. Next base: position 1,135,673,185 of record NC_069503.1, read on the forward strand.
CTCAGGCTCAGTCAGCTGTATAATAGTATATGTCACATACACTGAGACACTTACCTCTCCTACAGCACTCTCAGGCTCAGTCAGCTGTATAATAGTATATGTCACATACACTGAGACACTTACCTCTCCTACAGCACTCTCATGTCTCAGACTCAGTCAGCTGTATAATAGTATATGTCACATACACTGAGAGACACTTACCTCTCCTACAGCACTCTCAGTCACAGGCTCAGTCAGCTGTATAATAGTATATGTCACATACACTGAGACACTTACCTCTCCTACAGCACTCTCATGTCTCAGGCTCAGTCAGCTGTATAATAGTATATGTCACATACAGTGAGACACTTACCTCTCCTACAGCACTCTCATGTCTCAGGCTCAGCCAGCTGTATAATAGTATATGTCACATACACTGAGGCACTTACCTCTCCTACAGCACTCTCATGTCTCAGGCTCAGTCAGCTGTATAATAGTATATGTCACATACACTGAGACACTTACCTCTCCTACAGCACTCTCATGTCTCAGGCTCAGTCAGCTGTATAATAGTATATGTCACATACAGTGAGACACTTACCTCTCCTACAGCACTCTCATGTCTCAGGCTCAGTCAGCTGTATAATAGTATATGTCACATACACTGAGACACTTACCTCTCCTACAGCACTCTCATGTCTCAGGCTCAGTCAGCTGTATAATAGTATATGTCACATACAGTGAGACACTTACCTCTCCTATAGCACTCTCAGGCTCAGTCAGCTGTATAATAGTAAATGTCACATACACTGAGACACTTACCTCTCCTACAGCACTCTCAGGCTCAGTCAGCTGTATAATAGTATATGTCACATACACTGAGACACTTACCTCTCCTACAGCACTCTCATGTCTCAGGCTCAGTCAGCTGTATAATAGTATAGGTCACATACACTGAGACACTTACCTCTCCTACAGCACTCTCAGGCTCAGTCAGCTGTATAATAGTATATGTCACATACACTGAGACACTTACCTCTCCTACAGCACTCTAATGTCTCAGGCTCAGTCAGCTGTATAATACCCACAAACTACCCAAACACACCCACAAACTGCACAGACACACACACCCACAAACTACACAAACACACCCACAAACTGCCCCTACATGCCAGCTGATCACTCAAAAACGCCCATAATCTTACTCACTATTCACTCATGGCCCCTACTGAGACAGCTCTAGCCCTCCTTAACCTCTTGAGTCCCTAATTACTAGCCACAAATGTTTGGAGGTAAGTACATGTGCTTGTTATGACACAGTATGAAACACAGGACCATTCATTTCAAAGAGTAATATTGCTGCTTTGGAATAAGGGGTTCTAAAGTTTTCTATGTATTGCGAGAGACAAGTTAGGGCATACCACCCCCTAGTTCTATACTCCTATGTTTCTGTCATGTGATCATCATTTTAAAGAGGAGGGGCCACATCATGGCCAGTAAAAGGAATTCTGTTTAAAAATAAATTAACTACCCATATCTTTGCTGCCGCTAAATTAGGAGTAACAAAAACTTAGAGGAAGCAGAATCCATCATCATTCAGCCAAACAGATCATTTGATTGGCTACTTTACTAAGGCTGGTGATAAAAACATTTATCTCCATTAAAGACTATGGAGAATTTTTGTTACCACCAGTTTCCAAACTTTAACATCTTAATGGAAACTAGGCCTAAATAAGAAAAGGGAGTTTACGTAGCCCAGGATAGATATGAGGTGTACTGGGGATTTTGGGAAACTAGGGTGGAGGCAGATTGATTGAGAATGAGCATCAGGAGTAGGTGAGATGGAGCTGAGTTCTAAACTGGTTTACACTATTTTTTTCCCTTTTTTTGTGACCCTAGATGGTACATATTAGTGACTGGAACCGTTTCCTTTGTTAACCAGGAAACTGCTTGTGCTTACCTTATTGCAATGCTCTTTATTTGAGATCATATTGGCAAATTAATGCTCAGGATACATTGGGATCAACCATCGCCAGCTCAGGTGAATGAAATAAGAAAGTGACATAGCAACATTATATAGGATTTATATGTTACAAACTAAGCTTCAGTGGGTTATGGGTTTTGTTGTATGTAGATATTTTCTGATCTGTGCTTGATGAAAAATTTGGTCAGTTTTGTGGCTTTCATCATTCATATAGAGCTTGCAGTTTTAAAGAACTTTTACTTCTTGTATCTAATTTGCTTGATTCTTTTGATATCCTTTGTTAAAAATAGCATACCTAGGTAGGCTCAGGAGCTGAAGTGTGCTATTGGGAGCTAGCTGCTGATTGGTGGCTGCACATACACTCACTGGCCACTTTATTAGGAACACCTGTTCATTTGTTTGGTAACACAAATTCCTGATCAACCAATTACATGGCAGCAACTCAATGCATTTAGGCATCAAGACATGGTGAAGACAACTTGCTGAAGTTCAAACCGAGCATCCGAATGGGGAAGAAAGGGGATTCAATTGACTTTGAACGCGGCATGGTTAGACGAGAGAAGATTGGAAAAAAACATTGTCTGGTCTGATGAGTCTCGATTTCAGCTGCGACATTCAGATAGTAGGGTCAGAATTTGGCATAAACAACTTGAAAGCATGGATCTATTCTGCCTTGTATTAACGGTTCAGGCTGGTGGTGGTGTAATGGTGTGGGGGATATTTTCTTGGTGCACTTTGGGCCCCTTAGTACTAATTGAGTATCATTTAAATGCCACGGCCTACCTGAGTATTATTGCTGACCATGCCCATCCCCTTATGACTACAGTGTACCCATCTTTTGATTGCTACTTCCAGCAGGATAATGCACAATGTCACAAAGCTCAAATCATCTCAATCTGGTTTCATGAACATGACAATGAGTTCACTGTACTCCAATGGCCTCCACAGTCACCGGATCTCAATCTAATAGAGCACCTTAGGGATGTGGTAGAAAGGGAGATTCGCATCACGGATGTGCAGCTGACAAATCTGCAACAACTGCGTGATGCTATCTGTCAGTATGGACCAAAATCTCTGAGGAATGTTTCCAACACCTTGTTGAATCTATGCCACAAAAAATTAAGGCAGCTCTGAAGGCAAAAGGGGGTCCAACCCGGTACTAGCAAGGTGTACCTAATAAAGTGGCCGGTGAGTGTATATGCCTCTTGTCATTGGCTCGCCTAATGTGTTCAGCTAGCTCCCAGTAGTGCATTGCTGCTCCTTCAACAAGGGATACCAAGAGAATAAAGCACATTTGATAACGGAAGTAAATTGGAAAACTATTGAAAGAAACATCTTGGGTTTTATGTCCCTTTAATAAATAGAAATTACATTTTAAAAATTAAAGGGTCAGTAAAGTAAAAAAAATAAACTTTTATGATTCAGATAGAGCAAGTCATTTTCTTTCAAATTTCTTTCTGTTATCAAATTTGCTTTGTTCTCTCTGTATCTTTTATTGAAGAGTAAAACTAGGTAGGCTCATAAGAGCACAGGAGTGTGCACGTGTCTTTAGAACTCTACGGCAGCTGTGTATTGCAGCATTATTTGTAGCTTTGTTATAGAATATTACAAAACACTGCTGCCAGTACTAAAGACAAGTGCACACTCCTGAGCTCTTTTGAGTCTACTTAGTTTTAATCTTCAATAAAAGATACCAAGAGAACAAAGCACAATTGATAACAGAAGTACATTGGAAAGTTGTTTATAATTTCATCCGAATCATAAAAGTTTAATTTTGACTTTACTGTCCCTTTAATTAATAAATAAATATTATATTTACATTAGAATAACGAGTAGATTTTGGAGCTGTGTTGAAGAGCTGTTATTCTCGTGCACACAAATAGTTTGTCACTTTACAGATGTGTACGAGAATGCGTTGTCCTGTTACAATGCCCCATGTGCTGTCTGTGCTACTGATCAGTGAAACATTCCTTATGAATGTGACACAAGTTACACAGAGATGTCCCAGGCTGACACAGCTGTGTCACAGTTTTCCTCTTACACAAAGGTCCGTATTAAACAATTGGGGTTTTATTTTCAGCTTAGAGTTTGGGCTGAAAAAGAGCTAAATGTCCTTTTAAGGGCAATGCCCATCCAAATGCCCTTTTCAGGGCAATGGGGAGCTTAGGTTTTTTAGATAGGTTTTTATTTGGGGGGGTTGGTTGGCTGGGTGGTGGGTTTTACTGTTGGGGGGTTGTTTGTATTTTTTTTTTACAGGTAAAAGAGCTGATTTCTTTGGGGCAATGCCCCGCAAAAGGCCATTTTAAGGACTATTGGTAGTTAATTGTAGGCTAGGTTTTTTTTTTTATTTTGGGGGGACTTTTTTATTTTGATAGGGCTATTAGATTAGGTGTAATTAGTTTAAATATTTGATCATTTCTTTTTTTTATTTTGTGTAATTTAGTGTTTGTTTTTTTCCTGTAATTTAGTTAATTGTATTTAATTAATGTAATTTATTTAATTGTACTGTAAGGTTAGGTGTTAGTGTAAGACAGGTTAGGTTTTATTTTACAGGTAAATTTGTATTTATTTTAGCTAGGTAGTTAGTAAATAGTTTATAACTATTTACTAACTATTCTACATAGTTAAAATAAATACAAACTTGCCTGTAAAATAAAAATAAACCCTAAGCTAGATACAATGTAACTATTAGTTATATTGTAGCTAGCTTAGGGTTTATTTTACAGGTAAGTATTTAGTTTTAAATAGGAATTATTTAGTTATTAATAGTAGGTTTTATTTCGATTTTTTAAAATTACATTAAAGTTAGGGGGTGTTAGGGTTAGGGTTACGTTAGGGTTAGACTTAGGGTTAGGGGTTAATAACTTTAGTATAGTGGCGGTGCCCTTGGGGGCGGAAGGTTAGGGGTTAATAACTGTAATGTAGGTGGCGACCACATTGGGGGCGGAAGATTAGGGGTTAATAAGTGTAGGTAGGTGGCGTCGATGTTGGGGAGGCAGATTAGGGGTTAATAAGTATAATGTAGGTGGCGGCGATGTCAGGGGTGGCAGATTAGGGGTTAATAAGTGTAATGTAGGTGTCGGCGATGTCGGGGGCGGCAGATTAGGGGTTAAGAAGTGTAATGTAGGTGTCGGCGATGTCGGGGGCAGCAGATTAACGGTGTTTAGACTCAGGGTTTATGTTAGGGTGTTAGGTGTAAACATACATTTTTTTTTCCCATAGGAATCAATGGGGCTGCGTTACGGAGCTTTACGCTCCTTTATTGCAGCTGTTAGACTTTTTTTCAGCTGGTTCACCCCATTGATGTCTATGGGGAAATCGTGCACGAGCACGTAAAACCATCTCAAAGCAGCGCTGGTATTTGTGTGCGGTATGGAGCTCAATGCTGCTCTATGCTCACATATTGCCTGCTAACGTCGGGTTTATGAAAACCTGTAATAGCAGCGCTATAGGGAGATGAGCGGTGACAATAACTTGCAAGTTAGCACCGAGCAGCTCTTACCGCAAAACTTGTAATCTAGCCGTAAGATAGCTGTATACTTATAAATAAATTGCTGTGTAATGGGCAGACTCCTCATACAGCAGAACACACTCACCTAGATTACACGTTTTGCGCTATAGAGGGTGCGAAATGAACGCAACAAAAGTTGCATTATTTCACCCTCCATAGTGCTGCCATTGCGAGTTTTTGAAAAGCCACCTTGTGCGTGGGATATGGTCGCGTTAAGCTCCATATCACACAAAATACAAGCGCTGCTTTGACGTGCTCATGCACGCTTTCCTCATAGACACCAATGGGGAGAGAGTGTTATAAAAAACTAACACCTGCGATCACGGAATGAAAAGCTCCGTAACGCAGCCCCATTGATCTCTATGGGAAAAAAATGTTACGTTTAAACCTAACACCCTAACATAAACCCCATGTCTAAACACCCCTAATCTGCCGCCCCCGACATCGCAGACACCTACATAAAGTTATTAACCCCTAATCTGCCGCCACCGACATCGCAGACACCTACATAAAGTTATTTGTAGGAGGGTTTTTTGAGGGAGAGTTGAGTGGGTTATATTAATCCAAACTTAAGGGATAAATCAGATTTGTTATTTGTATATCGTGACCCTTAAGTTCCAGAACCACTAACAGTAATATACATCAAAATGTACAATGAGATGCAAAAAAGAGAGATTTTGCAGCGCAAAGAAAAAAGACTGTTGGTTACTGGACTAGTTAAATACTAAAACCCACTATCAGAGTAAACAAAAAATAAGTGTAATCAAAATTCAATTCTTTGAAATACAATTGACAACTAGCGTAATCACTATGGTGCAATTGGATATTAAGGCTGAGTCAGCTATTAAAATCGAGGTTCCATAACCTTGTGCAGGTGCCCCTGACGCGCGTTTCACATAACGCTTATGTGAAACGCGCGTCAGGGGCACCTGCACGAGGTTATGGAACCTCGATTTTAATAGCTGACTCAGCCTTAATATCCAATTGCACCGTAGTGATTACGCTTACAGACAGTGGCAGTTAATGTTAAACAAGGCCTCCGCTATAGAAGAGACCTTTTTCAGTCTAAGATTAGCAGATTTCTTTCCATTCGTGGGTAACCTGTGTTCAGAGTTATATACAGTGATAGCTAATGGTTAAACAGGCCTCCGCTATAGAACAGACCTTTATTCAGTTCAGCTCAGCATATCTTTCCATTCGTGGGTAACCTGTTGGTATATTTATACTTAGCAAGGTTGAACTATAGCTCCAGTGACAGCTAATGGTTAAACAGGCCTCCGCTATAGAAGAGACCTTTTTTAGCTCAGCTCAGCATATCTTTCCATTCGTGGGTAACCTGTTGGTATATTTTTATTCAGCAAGGTTGAACTGAAAATTTCATTTCTATCCTTTTTTTTAAGCAAAGTTAATAATTGGTTGTATAAGTCATACATTAATATTATATTTAATGATGCATATGTGCATTATGCATATAAAGTGCATTTGATTCTCTAATTAATTTAAAGGTATATACCGTACTTTAAAATCACCAATGACTTTGCTGTGACCGGGGTCCTTTAATACCAATTTAATACACTTTGCAATACTGGCAATGATTAAACTTTAGAAACACAGTAAACCACCAGCTTTACTTTCGACTGTTTGACTAACATACATACATCGAGTGTACTGTAGACTTTACATTTCTTAGCACACAAACCGGAAATTTAATCGGATACTACTTATATTATTGTGGTGCTTTTTTTGTATAAGTACTTATTAGATACACTCTACTACCACTACTAATAACATACTCACTTACCTACAGGAGTTGATTACTTATATATACACAAATACTCTAATACCTCCTGTTAAGAAGTGATGTATATTTTATAAGGGGCAATTCAGATCAAATTACACCGTATGTGTGTGAGTGTGCGTGAGTACTAGTCCAGCCGGACTACTACTTTAATATTTTTTCAAATAAAGTTATTTTGTGTGAATGTAGTTGTCAATTGTATTTCAAAGAATTGAATTTTGATTACACTTATTTTTTGTTTACTCTGATAGTGGGTTTTAGTATTTAACTAGTCCAGTAACCAACAGTCTTTTTTCTTTGCGCTGCAAAATCTCTCTTTTTTGCATCTCATTGTACATTTTGACCTACATAAAGTTATTAACCCCTAATCTGCTGCCCCGACATCGCAGACACCTACATAAAGTTATTAAACCCTATTCCCCCACACCCCAAAATAGCCCACACTAAAATAAAGATATTAACCCCTATTCCGCCGCTCCCCGACATCGTCACCACTAAATAAAGTTATTAACCCCTAAACCCAACAACCCAATAACTTTAAATTAAAATTACAAGATCCCTATCTTAAAATATATAAAAACTTACCTGGGAAATTAAAAAAACTAACATTACTATTATACTAAAATTAAAATAACTATCAATTAAATACATTAAATTACACATTAAAAAAACCTGACCCTGGGGGGGCGGAGTAAGCTCTCAATCAGTTTGGTCGCATATTACTTCAGCTCCGCTGAAACTGTGATTAAACCTTATTTTTTCGACCACCAGATTCAGAAATAATTCACTACAGAAATTCTACTAACTTGGGAGACTAGCAGTGGCTAATTTTGAGCATCAGCAAATCCGCTACAAAAGAGAAAAGAAAGATTCCTTGGATAGGCCGGCACATAGACTGTGAGCAGACGGCCATTTTCCCATCCACGCGGCAGCCCGTCAGACACGGAGACAAGACTGGAGATCAGACTAGAGATATCGGTTAATTTGGCCCTAACGACAGCTACAACATCTAAGGTGGAGCGCTTAATACATTACAGAGGTACGTCAGGCAGCGCAACTCCGACTAATCACTCCCACGCTACTTGTTATGGAGGACAGTATATTGACCATACAAGCCCTTTTCTCAGACTTTGAGGTGGCGTTACTAAAAGACCTAGACAGCTGGCTTGGACCCTCGGCGACTAGGAGTGCAGAGACCCTTCCGTCCCTGAATTTTACTGATGGGGTATGTGTACCCATAGGTAGTCAAATGCAAAGTAGTAAGCAGCGCACCAACTCTATTGGACAGACCAGGTCCCCAGGGGCGGCGATCGACCCCGTGGTACGGGCTACAACTAACATTGCTAGCCGCACCTACTGTTCAGTGGACAAGAGTGATAGTCTATTGATCGAGTCATTGCCCTTTGATAGGAGGAGGAATTGGGAGGTGAAGAGGCCTAATGATTCGATTGTACACCTGCAGGTAACCAGGGAAGGGATTCCATCACTTTTTCATGCCGGAGTGAAGACAGATGAGAAGAGTCCCCACATCTTAGCCACATATCCCGTACTGTCTACACAATGGCTAGCCAGGAACATGAATGCTAATAGTTCTCCAGCTCATAATCCTGGAATTGGCTGCAGAGATCACCAGAGAGCTGGAATAGGATAAAGTTTTATTGCCCTGGTCTAGCCCAACTGTGAATATGGGTGGAGTAGGCCACTTGGTACTGGGACATAATGAACCCCTGCAGCTCTCACAAAAGCTTGCAAACTGTGTTTTTTCTTTGCAGCATCCTACAAGGACAGTAATGCTAGCTGGGATCCTAAACATTGTGATGAATATAACTCTGGGTGTTTGTTTTATCTTTATTTTTAGGTTCTGGATTTGTAGTGCTAGGTCAGATATATAATATGTTTTCTACAAGACTAAGCAAGTAACCTAGTTGCTATTATATATAGTATTTAACTTAGCTAATTTTGGACATGTTTAAGGATTCAGAATTGGTCTACTTACTCTTATGTGTATTCTCAACTGAAACAATGCGTCTACTAGACGTTAGTTGCTTTAGTTTAAACTATTACCCTATCTGTTTAAGGTTTCTATAATATGGATATTACTCATACAGTTATATTGGTTATTGTACAGATTACTCATCCATTAGATATAGGTTTAGACATAGTATCGTCCATATGTGTAAATACATTGCTGGGTCAAAACTAAGATATATCTATCTGTGCCATGTAAATATACATTCCTATAAGAAGGCTCACAACTTGCTGTATAAGGTTTTATATGCTTTATAGTACTGTCTGATATTTAAGCCCCTACAACCTGCTATATGCCTATATACACTATAAACAGGATAATTTATACTTAAGTGTTTTAAGAATGTTGAATTATACTTATAGTTTAAGTATCCTGAGAATGTTGAACTATAATTATAGTACTGTTGGTTTTCTAAGGCCCTATAATATGGTTCATGTTTATATATACTATAAGCAAAGGCACCTGGATTTCAGTATCTTCAGAATATTGGATTGTATCTATGGTTCTGTTTGTTCTCTAAGTCCCTACTACTTGCCCCATGCCTATATACACTATAAACAGGGTAATTTATATATATATATATACATTTTGCTTTGGTCCTGGGGGTATAGGGCCCATACTCCTAGGGCAGAGTTATAATACACCCAATGTTAAATGTGACTCTAGCAGTAATTCTACTGGTACTCCTCAGTGGTAAACATATGTCTGATGCTCAAGTCTTACTTTAGTCGCAAGTTTTTGCTAGCAGATTTCAATGCTTACTCCTAATCCTTATAGGACAGTTTACACTAGAACATATAGCTCATATTCTGCCAAGATGCGGTTTAATCTTGTAACTAGTTAAATGAGTGCATCCAGCACCATCCTGTTATAACTTAACTTGAATATCTGTAAACAGGTATTTTTCAATATGACCATTATGAGATTGACCCCCTATGTCCGCCCCCCCCTATAGCTATAGCTATACCTGCTTACTGGTTAAGCACAGGGACACAGATTCCATCGCCCTTTTCCCGAAATCTTCATATTTGTTTTAATTTTAGTAAGCACACGTTTCTTGCAGGTAGTTTAAGTGTAATTAGATTTTCGATAGGTGCATAGAGTGCATAGAGTAATGATTTCTAGACAGATATTACATAAATCATGGACTTAACACTTGTACTTATTTCTTTACTTGTATTCTTAACCGTTTGTTCTTTGACAAACAGATAAAACAAAACCCTTCGGTATTATGCAATTCTACTTAGCTAATCTTACAGTATAATATTTTTGTATAGCACCTGTTAGACCTGTATAGCATTAGACGTGTGCTTTATCTACTGTTGTTACAATATCCCCCTTCCCCCTTTTCATACTGACCTGACCACCCATACTCATTTATCATAGTGGATATTTTTTGATGCTAGATAAAAAAAAGTGTGGTTGTTAAAACTCAAGTTTGTTGACAAAACTACTATTTTGGAATATGTATGAAAAGAAAATCTATTTGAGGTTGTATTAATATGTTAATATAGGTGTATCAATATGTTTTGAGTTCCACTGACAATGAATCATTTCAGGCTCTGTGTACTTGAAAATTATATACTGACTATTTTTGCTATTTACTAGATATGTATGGCATTTTGTTATGTTTACATATACCTCAATAAAAAAAATTATATACTGACTATTTTTGCTATTTACTAGATATGTATGGCATTTTGTTATGTTTACATATACCTCAATAAAAAAAATTATATACTGACTATTTTTGCTATTTACTAGATATGTATGGCATTTTGTTATGTTTACATATACCTCAATAAAAAAAATTATAAAAAAAAAAAAAAAGCTAGGGAGAGCTATAGGAGGAACAATGACTACCCCACGTTGAATACAAGTGGTGAGGATCCAATAGCGCAGGGTGTGTTATCATTAGTGCAGCCTTGCACAAAGTATAGTGCACAATTTGTTATTTCAAAAAGGTTTACCTGAGATTCTTAACCCTGCTGTCATTTTTTAGTGTACTTTCCAGTATAATTTGAATAGAAAGAGCAGGGTGTGCTATTATCACTCATATTACAATTGGTGAATTAAGTGTTGCACTCAAGTGAGACACAAATAGCACAGGAAAATGTAATACTTTTAAAGACCTGAAGTAGAGTATTCATGCTTGAAAATATGCATAACAAAACACAAACAAAACTAAAATATGTCAGCCATATTTATACATACTACTGTACAATAAAGGTTTATTACTGGAAAAAAAACAAAAAACCTGACCCTACTAAATAAAATGAAATCTACAATTACAAAAAATAAAAATTTCAAAATTACCAAAAATTAAAAATACTAAAGTACAAAAAATAACAAACACTAAATTACGAAAAATAACAAACGAAATTATCTAAAATAAAAACAATTACACCTAATCTAATAACCCTATAAAAATAAAAAAAAAACTCATAGCCCACAAAAAACTACCAATAGCCCTTAAAAGGGCCTTTAGTAGGGCATTGCCCTAAAGAAATGAGCTCTTTTCCCTGTAAAAAAAATGCAAAGACATAAAACATAAAAAACCTAACTCTAAAAAAAAAAACTAACCTACCCATTGCCCTGAAAAGGGCATTCAGCTCTTTTTCATTGCCCTTAAAATGGCATTTAAAAAACACTAACCCCCGACGATCCACTTACAGTTTTCGAAGTCCAGACATCCAGGGGGCGAGAAGACTTCATCCAGGCGGCTCCATTCTGAAGACATCCTCTTCATACGGTCGCCGCCGTATACTGAATCTTCAATGCAAGGGAGCCTTTTCAAAATGGCGTCCCTTGCATTCCTATTGGCTGATTTGATTTTGGATATTTAAATCAGCCAATAGGATGAGAGCTACTAAATCCTATTGGCTGTTCAAATCAGCCAATAGGATGAGAGCTACTGAAATTCTATTAGCTGATTTGAATGGGCTGTGTTGCTGTTAATTATTGCGTTGCTGTTAATGGCTGCGTTGCTGTTTTAATGCTGAAATGGCAATTTTGTTCAGCGCTAAAACACGAACGCAAAACTCGTAATCTAGGTGTAAGATACAGTGGGGCAAAAAAGTATTTAGTCAGCCACCAATTGTGCAAGTTCTCCCACTTAAGAAGATGAGAGAGGCCTGTAATTTTCATCATAGGTATACCTCAACTATGAGAGACAAAATGTGGAAACAAATCCACACAATCACATTTTCTGATTTGGAAAGAATTTATTTGCATATTTTGGTGGAAAATAAGTATTTGGTCACCTACAAACAAGCAAGATTTCTGGCTCTCACAGACCTGTATCTTCTTCTTTAAGAGGCTCCTCTGTCCTCCACTCATTACCTGCATTAATGGCATCTGTTTGAACTTGTTATCAGTATAAAAGACACCTGTCCACAACCTCAAACAGTCACACTCCAAACTCCACTATGGTGAAGAACAAAGAGCTGTCGAAGGACACCAGAAACAAAATTGTAGACCTGCACCAGGCTGGGAAGACTGAATCTGCAATAGGCAAGCAACTTGGTGTGAAGAAATCAACTGTGGGAGCAATAATTAGAAAATGGAAGACATACAAGACCACTGATAGTCTCCCTCAATCTGGGGCTCCACGCAAGATCTCACCCCGTGGGGTCAAAATGATCACAAGAACGGTGAGCAAACATCCCAGAACCACACGGGGGGACCTAGTGAATGACCTGCAGAAAGCTGGGACCAACGTAACAAAGGCTACCATCAGTAACACAGTACGCCGCCAGGGACTCAGATCCTGCAGTGCCAGACGTGTCCCCCTGCTTAAGCCAGTACATGTCCGGGCCCGTCTGAAGTATGCTAGAGAGGATTTGGATGATCCAGAAGCGGATTGGGAGAATGGCATATGGTAAGATAAAACCAAAGTAGAACTGTTTGGTAGAAACACAACTTGTCGTGTTTGGAGGAGAGATAATGCTGAGTTGCAACCAAAGAACACCATACCTACTGTGAAGCATGGGGGTGGCAACATCATGGTTTGGGGCTGTTTCTCTGCAAAGGGAACAGGATGACTGATCCGTGTACATGAAAGAATGAATGGGGCCATGTATCGTGAGATTTTGAGTGCAAACCTCGTTCCATCAGCAAGGGCATTGACAATGAAACGTGGCTGGGTTTTTCAGCATGACAATGATCCCAAACACACTGCCCGGGCAACAAAGGAATAGCTACGTAAGAAGCATTTCAAGGTCCTGGAATGGCCTAGCCAGTCTCCAGATCTCAACCCCATATATAACCTTTGGAGGGAGTTGAAAGTCTGTGTTGCCCAGCGACAGCCCCAAAACATTGCTGCTCTAGAGGAGATCTGCATGCAGGAATGGGCCAACATACCAGCAACAGTGTGTGACAACCTTGTGAAGACTTACAGAAAATGTTTGACCTCTGTCATTGCCAACAAAGGATATATAACAAAGTATTGAGATGAACTTTTGATATTGACCAAATACTTATTTTCCACCATAATTTGCAAATAAATTCTTTCCAAATCAGACAATGTGATTGTCTGGATTTGTTTCCACATTTTGTCTCTCATAGTTGAGGTATACCTATGATAAGAATTACAGGCCTCTCTCATCTTCTTAAGTGGGAGAACTTGCACAATTGGTGGCTGACTAAATACTTTTTTGCCCCACTGTAGCTGTATACTTATAAAATAAATTGCTGTGATATTATTGTTCAAAACATTTCCCTTTTCTGAATGTGACAATCAATGTTAAGACTATTCAGATATGACATTCAAATGTAATTGTCTAATGTGACAAGGGGTTGCCTTAGATTTATGTAATTATTTTGCTTTTTTTAAAATTTTTAATCTATTAAAGTATTTTTAAAACCAAACCAAACGAAACAATCAGCTAGATTACGAGTTTTGCCGTATGAGGGAAAAAGCAGTGTTAAGGCTTATAACGCTGCTTTTTCACTACTGCTGGTATTACGAGTCTTGCAGGTTTAGGGGCACCGCACACTTTTTTGGCCTTAATGCAAATTAACTTACGCAATTTGCGTAAAGTCTTTTTTCAATGGGACTTCCACAGCGCCGGTATTACGGGTCTGCCTGGGAGGCCAAAAAGTGAGCGGTACACCCTATACCGCCAAGATCAATACCGTAAACTGAAAGTCAGTAGTTATGAGTTTTACGCTACAACGCCGTAACATAAAACTCGTAACTAAAGTGCTAAAAAGTACACTAACACCCATAAACTACCTATTAACCCCTAAACCGAAGCCCTCCCGCATTGCAAACACTAAAATAAAATTATTAACTACTAATCTGCTGCTCCGGACATCGCCACCACTAGAATAAACATATTAACCCCTAAACCGTCGCACTCCCGCCTTGCAAACACTAGTTAAATATTATTAACCCCTAATCTTCCGCCCCTAACATCGCCGCCACCTAACTACATTTATTAAGCCCTAATCTGCTGCCCCCCAACGTCGCTGCCACTATACTAAATTGATAGGGCTATTTGATTAGGTGTAATTAGTTTAAATATCTGATCATTTCTTTTTTTATTTTGTGTAATTTAGTGTTTGTTTTTTTGTAATTTAGGTAATTGTATTTAATTTAGGTAATTTATTTAATTGTAGTGTAAGGTTAGGTGTTAGTGTAAGACAGGTTAGGTTTTATTTTACAGGTAAATTTGTATTTATTTTAGCTAGGTAGTTAGTAAATAGTTAATAACTATTTAGTAACTATTCTACCTAGTTAAAATAAATACAAACTTACCTGTAAAATAAAAATAAAACCTAAGCTAGCTACAATGTAACTATTAGTTATATTGTAGCTATCTTAGGGTTTATTTTTAGGTAAGTATTTAGTTTTAATAGGAATTATTTAGGTAATGATAGTAGGTTTTATTTAGATTTATTTTAATTATATTTAACTTAGGGGGTGTTAGGGTTAGACTTAGGTTTAGGGGTTAATAAATTTAGTATATTGGCGGCGACGTTGGGGGCGGCAGATTAGGGGTTAATAAATGTAGGTAGGTGGCGGCGATGTTAGGGACGGCAGGTTAGGGGTTAATAATATTTAACTGTGTTTGTGATGCGGGAGTGTGGCGGTTTAGGGGTTAATATATTTATTATAGTGTCAGTGATGTCCAGAGCGGCAGACTAGGGTTTAATAAATATAATGTAGGTGTCGGCTATGTCGGGGGCGGCAGATTAGGGGTTAATAAGTGTAAGATTAGGGGTGTTTAGACTTGGGTTCATGTTAGGGTGTTAGGTGTAAACATAAATGTTGTTTACGCTGCTTTTTTGCAGGTGTTAGACTTTTTTTCAGCCGGCTATCCCCATTGATGTCTATGGGGAAATCGTGCACGAGCACTTAAAACCAGCTCACCACAGCTTTCAGCAGCGCTGGTATTGGAGTGCAGTATGGAGCTCAATTTTGCTCTACGCTCACTTCTTGCCTGTTAACGCCGGGTTTTTATAAACCTGTAATACCAGCGCTGTAGGGAAGTGAGCGGTGACAATAACATGCAAGTTAGGACCGCACCCCTTATAACGCAAAACTCGTAATCTAGCCGAATATTGCTAAGTAAAATCATTTGTTTTTTCATTCTTGTGCAGCCTTTTTTCTTTTCTTTCTGGTTGTGGGAGGTGTTCCAGTCAGCCATGGTTGTGGGAGGTGTTCCAGTCAGCCATGGTTGTGGGAGGTGTTCCAGTCAGCCATGGTTGTGGGAGGTGTTCCAGTCAGCCATGGTTGTGGGAGGTGTTCCAGTCAGCCATGGTTGTGGGAGGTGTTCCAGTCAGCCATGGTTGTGGGAGGTGTTCCAGTCAGCCATGGTTGTGGGAGGTGTTCCAGTCAGCCATGGTTGTGGGAGGTGTTCCAGTCAGCCATGGTTGTGGGAGGTGTTCCAGTCAGCCATGGTTGTGGGAGGTGTTCCAGTCAGCCATGGTTGTGGGAGGTGTTCCAGTCAGCCATGGTTGTGGGAGGTGTTCCAGTCAGCCAATAAGAATGTATACTGCAGTATGCATTTCCTGCTCCTTTCAATACAAAGTGCTTTAAATTTTTTTCTTTCATGGTTCAGAAAGAGCAGCAATTGTAAGCAACTTTCTAATTTACTTTTATTATCAATTTTCTTCATTCTCTTGGTATCTTTATTTAAAAAGCAGTAATGTAGTAAGCTTATGAGCCGGCCTATCTTTGATTCAGCACCCGGGTAGCACTTACTTATTGGTGGCTAAAATGTAGCCACCAATTAGAGAACGCTACCCAGGGTTCTGAACCAAAAATAGGCCGGCTCATAAGCTTACTACATTACTGCTTTTTAAATAAAGAGAACGAAGAAAATGTTATAATTGGAGTAAATAAGAAAGTTGCTTAAAATTGCTGCTGTATCTGAATCATAAAAGAAAATGTGGGTTCAGTGTCCCCTTTAACCTTCTCATCATTCTTAACTAGTGCTCTTCTTTTTCCTCTGACGTCTCTTTAAGTGATGATAAATGCTGACTGTGTCTCTTGAAACATAAAGAGGCTATATCCTGTTTATGGCATTATGTGTCTCCCTGTATCACTTCAGCTGTTAACCCCTCCACTGCTATTACGGATTCGTTTGCTTTGCATAGCCAAAGGGATTGAAAGGTCGAAATTGAAATATGCATAGGTGCATTTCCATTTTAAATAGAGACCATTTTCTTTATACCTCAATTAGCAAACATGTTTCTAGTAAAAGATATTAACTTTCAGAGGCATATGCACATATCCTGTGTGGGCCCGTGCACCAGCATTCAAACACTGCACCTCAAAGTCAGCGATGGCTTATATGAAACAACTGAAGTCTTCACCGATATAATAAGCAACACCGCCAGCTTTCTGAGCTTAAATGCTGGTGCACGCGCCCTCACAGCATATGTGCTGCTGAACAACAGTAATAACTTTTACTAGAAGCTTTTTTGCTAAAGGAATTATATTGCAAAAATGCTTCTATTTAAAGTGGGAATGCACTCATACACATTTCAATACTCAGTGGCGTCACTAGGGTTGGTGTCACCCGGTGCGGTAACTTATGGTGTCACCCCCCTCCCCACAGAAAGCAGACACACACAAACACAAAAACACAGGTACACACACATACAAACACTCCGATACACTCAGACACACTTAGAAACATACTCAGACACACACAAAAACACTCAGGCACACAAACAAACACTTAGACACACACACACACACAAAAACACTCAGGCACACACACAAACAGACACACACACACACAATCACACACAAAAACACTCAGGCACACACACAAACACTTAGACACACACACACACACACA